>NW_008804982.1:0-827 GCF_000145635.1 Gaeumannomyces tritici R3-111a-1
AAAGTAATAATTACAAAAAACGTTAAATTTAATAAAAAAAGCTTTTTTTAAAGGCAAACAAAAAAAGGACCCAATTAACGTAATTATTTATAATTTATTGGTTAAGTACGACGAAACGAAAAACCCGTTTGCAACCCAAAAAGGAATTGTTAATGCGCTAGGGCTTTTTTAACCGAAAAAGCTTTAAACATTTACTTTTGCTACCAAGCATTAAGGTTAAAAATTGGGGGTAAAAAAGTTAGGTCCTATCGTAACCATAAAAGCTAAAACCGCAAAGGATTCGGCCGACGGGCCAAATCCAAACGCGTACAAATTTTTAATTCCAAATGCTTTAAAAAATGGCTATAAAGCAAAGCAAATGCGTAATACGGGCTTTTTACGTATGGGCAATTCGTATTACGGCTTTATACGGCCCGGGAAAAGCGATAACTTCCCGCCGGTAAAGGGTAAAAGTAACGACGAGCCCGAAAAATAACCTTTAAAACCGTTAGGGCTAGCTTTACTTTATAAGGCAATAAACCGGTCCTTGCTTACTTTAAAACCGGATATGCTAATTGCGATTACAAACGGTACCTTTGCGGCGCTTTTAATTGCGATACCAAAAGCGTTTAAAACTTTTAAAAGTTTGTCCGAAATAAACCCAAACGAGCAAAAAGCGCCGCCTTCCCTTTCTTTTCCGGTTAAAAAAGGTAAAGGCCGATTTTGTAAAGGGACGGGCCTTTCGCCTTCGCCCAAAGCCTTTTTTTTTAACGCGCTTTTACCGAATTTGTTAATAATTACGTTTAAAACGATCCGCGCCGCAACGCGTACGGCCGCAAAAAAAAAAA
>NW_008804983.1:0-821 GCF_000145635.1 Gaeumannomyces tritici R3-111a-1
GTCGGCAGTGGGGATACTGTGTAGTATTTTTCGTGGATAAATGCTGTTCTTCGTCTGGTTCAGTGCCATCATATTCGTGGTCCCGTTTGGTTCAACTCGTTGGCACTATCCCCCTCCTCCGTTACGGTGGCCACCTCCATATTAATATCATCCCCTTTCTCCTCCTATTCCTTCTACACGCATGTTTCCCGAACCCCGAACTGTCTTTGGGTATGTCCGAAGCAGTCTTGCTATCTTCTGTCCCGTCACCATTCATAAATATCTTCAGCTCATTTTGCACTGGGTCAGCCACTGGAGACTGCCATCCTCGCGGGCCGTAGCCGTTAAGGCACCTCCTAGTACCACCTATATTCGATAATCAGCTGGCATGGATCTCGCTTGGGACTTGGCTCTGCCCGAGTCTCCCAGGTTCTGGCTGTACCTGTTCTGCGTGCTATTGTGAGTTTTTTTTTATCTATCTGTTTCTCTTCTAAGATTGTGCAGCGGCGGAATCTGGAAAAGAGGTCCCTCAAGCAGACTCCATCTAACCACAGATTTCGTCCGTCGCAGCCTGCATAGATATGTTCGGCTCATTGTGCACTGCGTCAGCCACTGGACTTACAAGTCACACCCCATCCCCGACAAACCGACGTACACGGAGCAGGACGTCACAGTTATCATCCCCACCATTCACCATAACTTTGAGGAGCTGCGGCCCTCGCTGGAGAGCATCATCTGTACCAACCCGTACGAACTCATCGTTGTTACTACGGCCAACAAGTTTGACGCGCTATTGAAGCTCTCGTGCACCCTGAACTTTCCCCGGATCCGCATCCTCTCCT
>NW_008804984.1:0-821 GCF_000145635.1 Gaeumannomyces tritici R3-111a-1
GGTCCAGAGCACCCTCTCAGGGAAACGCAACCCGCGGTGACGCTCAACAGCGAACAGACCAACCTAGTCAACCTCCTACTCAGCGGCCGAAATGTGTTCTACACGGGGCGCGCGGGCTGCGGCAAGTCGACCGTGCTAAAGGCCTTTGTCGCGGAGCTAAGAGAGAGAGGCAAAAGAGTCGATGTCGTGGCCCCAACAGGCATCGCGGCCCTCCAAATCCAAGGGAAAACGACGTGGAGCTACATGGGCTGGAAGCCGGACGACGACCGACGTCCTCTTTACGAACTGAAGCCTAAAACTAAGAGGCAAAAACCTGTGCGAAGGCGGCTGGAGGAGACCGACGTCTTGATCATTGACGAGATCAGCATGGTTGACAGCAACCATTTCTACCGTATGAGCGAGTGCATGAAATACGCGCGCGGGTTCCCCGGAGACGACAAGCCCTTCGGCGGTGTGCAAGTCGTGGTTACGGGCGATTTTCTTCAGCTGCCCCCGGTCAAGCCGTTCAAGTACTGCGCTGAGTGCGGGAGGGACCTTATACCAAACGATGATCGCGACATGTTCACCTGCCCTGCGGACTCGGATGATGACCCGGAGCAGCATCGAAAGCCATGCCCGAAACCTCGCAGCTATTACGAGGTCAACAAGTGGGCTTTCCGAAGCAGCACATGGAAGGAGTGTGGCTTCGCTTACGTGGAGCTAAACACCGTGCACCGCCAGAAAGATGCCAATTTTCTCAGCATTCTAGAGAAATGCAGGCTAGGGAGCCGTATGAACCAGGCCGAGATGGATCTCCTGGAAAATCATCCCAGCCGCACCGA
>NW_008804985.1:0-814 GCF_000145635.1 Gaeumannomyces tritici R3-111a-1
TGCACCTACCCTGCACCTACCCTGTACCTTTCGTACTTACCCTGCACTTTAAATAATTTCTTATTTTCCGCAACAAACTTAATAACAAGCATTTAAATAGGAAAAACGCAAACTTTAATTATTAATTATAAAACGTACTTAATATATTAATACGTACATAACAAAATGTTATTTATTTATTTATTATAAAGGTTAAATTATAAAGAAAACGCGGAGTTGCAAAAACTTCGAAGGGAAGGAGTTTTCTTTTAGCTTTATACCAAATAGCTATTGGATAAAAGCACGGTTTTTACCTTTATGTACTTAAGCCGATCCGTAAAGCTTTATATAAGTTATATAACTCGAAAAGGGTAAATATATATATACTTATATATAAGTTAAAATAATTATTAAAAATATAAAATACTTAATTTATACATTTTATATAAATGTATTATATAAGTGTATTATATAAATTAAAACCAATACTCCTCGTTTTTATTACATACTAAGCTATAACTTTATAATCACCCTGTACTTTTTACTTACCCTGCACTTACCCTGTACTATTCGTGCTTACCCTGCACTTTTACTTTACTTTATAACGTTAAGCTTAAATGCAAAACCGTTAACGCTTAAACGTAATATTTATAAGCTTTACTTTTCCGTAAAGAAGCTATACGTTTAATAGCTTTATATTCCTTTTAATTTTCCCCCTGGCTACCCTGTATAATAAATAGTAACCCCGCTTACCTTTTTTATATACCCTGCGCTCCAAAACGTTTAAATTATTCGCGCAAGAAGCTTGCGGTTTCCAAAGTTAATTTCCGCAAAA
>NW_008804986.1:0-810 GCF_000145635.1 Gaeumannomyces tritici R3-111a-1
GCAAATCAGAGGCGGGTTGGCGCCTTTTGATTTTTTTCTTCTTCGTTTTCGCGATCGTGATTCTTTTGCCGAAGCGCTCTGTCTCCCATGAATTAGATCGACCTTGTTCCAGGTGGCTGGTTCACAAATACCGTCAGCAGACAGGGCAGACAGATAGGCATCTGGGAATGGACCCATCCGCAGGGCGACGGCGGCACAGATGGTGCCTGGGTGCTGCGCCTGTGGATGGGTCTCCTGCCCCGGGCTGGGTCTGCTTGTGAACAATACGACGTCGATGAACATTGTCTGCCTTGGCTGTATGCACGCGCGTGCGCGCCCAACCGCCCCGATGCCAACCACGGAACCAGACCGCCAGCCGGGGAGCCGTCGCCATTGGCCGGTCCGGTGCAGAACCCGTCGATCCGCCGCCCCCGCGCTGTCTTGGGTTAGCAGTCACAGGCAAGGAAGCAAGGCAATGAATGTGTCGGGCAGTCAGTGCTAGACGTACGGTGCGGGTGACGTCGGAGTGTAGGGGCATGTTCTGACCAACGCCAGCCGGCGGCGGCGGCGTCGGCGTCATTCCATCTCTTGCAGCACTTGGGAATTTCCGTTCGCCATGTAATCTCCGCGACGCGCGCGACCGGAAGTCGGCTGCTCTAAAAAAGGAAAGCCGAAGAGAAAATAAAGGTAATGACGGCAAATATCGAAAGAGAAATCCCCGCCTGCCGCCATTGCCGCCGTGCCGCCCCCGCGTCCTTTCCGGCCTGCTGTTGCTGCATCTGTTTAGGATGCCCTGGCTTGCGCGACCTTGCCAATGTGATGAGATGGCCC
>NW_008804987.1:0-807 GCF_000145635.1 Gaeumannomyces tritici R3-111a-1
CGACGTGTCCTACGAACCAAAAAAAAACCAAGAAACGTTTGTACATAAATATCCGCTCCGCTAGCTATGTTTACCCCATCCTGCTCCGCCTTGTCCTTTTCCGCTCCGCCATCACCTTCCGCTTTTACAAGCCCGCGCATCGTCCAAATCCGCGGCGCCCCTTTCGCCCATGCCACACTCCCCCAGCGCCTCTTGATAACGCTGCGCAGCTGTGCACTGCTAATTCATGCCCGCCCGCCGGAACCCGATTATAATGGTGTCGAGCTCGCACACGGCGTTACAGTAAATCTCGTTCTGCATTAAGTTCTTCGAGCGGCCCCTTTTGCGGAAGTTATAGTTGATCAAATGGTCCGTTAGCTCTGGGTACTGGCGGTTGAGGCCATTCTGACGTGTTTGTCCCACCGGATTAGTTGCTAGACACGTACAAAACCGGTGTCCATGCATCTTCGCGGCATTCGACGCGCCGGACCGCCATCTTGTGGTGGAAATCATCGGGGGTCGAGCCAGGCTCGTTGCGCCCAGCCCACGTTTTAAACGCTTGCCGGGGCGGGCCACTAATGTCGGCACCAGACGTGTGGCGGGGGATGGTAATAATCGCGCGTGGACATTACCAATTGGGTTTTGCTGGGAAGGATTACGGGTCCAAGCTATCCTCGGGGAATGCGCCAGGCATCCAAAGTTTGGACCCGCCCGTTTGCGCCGCTTCCTTGCGCACGGCGGCGGCGAGGGTTTTCCCTTTCTTTGTAGCGGCTGTTGGGGGCTCGGCCCGACGCTTCGTAACGCCGTCCCTCTTGGCGCGGACCTTTT
>NW_008804988.1:0-804 GCF_000145635.1 Gaeumannomyces tritici R3-111a-1
CGCCTTCTCGCCGAATGGGACAGGCGTCAGGGCCGCTCCGCGCATCGGGTGGCCATTGCGTACAACGAACAGCGTCGCACGGTTCCTTGCGGTAACTGCTATATGGCGGATCAGCTCCGGGGCGGTTCTCGCCACCCGTGCGACCTTGTATGCACGCCTGGCGCTACTGAGCTCGACCGGTGCTTCCAGTGCCAGCGCCGGGGTTGGGTTTGCGTTCCCCTACCGATGGAATTCCCATTTTCCATCGATCGGCAACTGCTGGAGAGCGTGCACTACCTGTCCTGGGGTCGTGACGGTATGGAGGCTTCGGATATGCGGCGGCAGGCTTTGCTCAACGCCATTTGCTGGGAGAACCACCATGGCGTCTCCCTCAGCACTCATCCCGACGCCCGCAATGGTCTCGCCATGCACACTGTCGTGGGCCCTGACGGAGTCAGGGTGGTTCACGATCCCGAATTCTGGGCGCGTCACCCTTGGGAGCTCGATCACAATCAGTATATGCTTCCCTCGCCTAGCCAGTTGCTTTGGATTGCTCGGCGCCACTATCTGGTTTCCCACGGCTACGAGTGGCAGCCGGGTCGCCCGCTCCCCGCTGGCTGGGTTAGCGCTGCTGCTAACCCTGACGAGTTCGACATGGTCAACGACCTTTTGAACAACTTCAGTCTGCCCCGAGTTCGCAATCGGGCTTCCATCCCCTCGCTGGAGCATGACCCTCGTCCGGTGCTGATCTGGCTGGTTGAGTCGGATAACCGCTCGCTCAGTGTCCGGGCCCCTCCCTCGCTGGACCACCATCGGCGCCGTCTC
>NW_008804989.1:0-804 GCF_000145635.1 Gaeumannomyces tritici R3-111a-1
ATAACTGACTGCCAGCTCGCATCACTTGTGGCACTCGCGATACGAGGTTTGGGAGGGGGTAGTGTGACGGTCCCGCCACAGGCCATACGACCAGTGGCACCGCCACCGCTGTGGGGCATGTGGGGCAGATACAAGCCACATAGATCGCGACACTTCAGGCGCGTGTCGCACCAGCGCGACGAGCGCCATTTCCTTTCCTTTCTCTTCAGTGTAGAATCTTCGTTCATAGCGCCTATGCAAGGCCAGCGTGCCTCCATTATTCTGGCCATAACACTTCCCGACCTTCACCGCTGGGCCTCAGGGCCGTTAAGCGCTTATGCAGGTCCTCGGACCTCCGTGAGGCCGACTCGTGAGGCCGACTAGTTGGGTCCACGGGTTCTTCCGTGTAACACCATCGCTGGACGGTAATGATAGGCCTACGGGCTCGCACATAACCCATTCCTTTATCCCTTTTTCCTGCTATATATTCCTTCCCTCTCTTTTATCCCAACCGGACCAACAGTAGGCTCGTTGGTCCCCCACACACCCGGCCGGGCCCAGGGGTGGTCCCGAGGATCCCCCCCGCCCTAACCCGGCCGTACCTCTTTTCCGGCATATTCGCCGGCCGACAGCACTACTACCACCCGGAGCGCTCACAACGCCCCGGCGTATATATACGCCCTTCCGCCGATTACCCGCTCACCAACAAGGAGCGCCGGAATGCGGCCCGGCCACCGTGTGCCTTGGGTAGGCTTTTGCCTGCCCTATGGTTTGCTTTGTTAGCCGCCTCGATAGCAACATGTAGCCTAGTGTTAAGCTTAGGTA
>NW_008804990.1:0-803 GCF_000145635.1 Gaeumannomyces tritici R3-111a-1
AACTAACTAACTAATAACTAACTTTTTTTTTTAACTAACTAAAATGACTTAGCAAGTTATTTCCAGTCATTTTTAGCATAAATTTTAGCATAAATTTTACACAAATTTTACATAAATTTTATATAATTTTAAAA
Organism: Gaeumannomyces tritici R3-111a-1; assembly: GCF_000145635.1. Classification (NCBI taxonomy): domain Eukaryota; kingdom Fungi; phylum Ascomycota; class Sordariomycetes; order Magnaporthales; family Magnaporthaceae; genus Gaeumannomyces; species Gaeumannomyces tritici. The sequence continues at coordinate 135 of NW_008804990.1, forward strand.
TATTTTAAAATATTTTAAAATATTTTTAATGTAAAAATTAGTTATTATTAACGTAAAAATGCAATAAAATAAATAATAAATTAATAAATTAAAGTAATATTAAAAATAATAATAATAAAAGCATTAAAAAAAGGTAATAAATAATAAAAACATTAATAAAAGTAATAGTAAAAACGGTAATAAAAATAGTAATAAAAACGGTAATAAAAATAATAATAAAAACGGTATTAAAAACAATAATAAAAATAATAATTAAAACGATATTAAAAGTAATTATAAAAGTAAAAGTAATACAAATTTACTTATTTAACTTTCCGAATCGTTATTTTCGCTAAAAACTTTTTCTTTTTGCTGCAATTCTTTTTGCAAAATCGATATATCGCTTATATTCCAGCTTTTTAATAATAATATTTTACGGTTTGTTTCCGATTTTAATTTATTACGGCTTGGGGTTATAATATTAGTAGCAGTAAAAAACAACCTTTCGATTGCAGCCGAAGCAGCCGGAATTAATAAATATCTTTTTGCTAATATATTTAATATTGGGAAGCGTTTTTCGTTATTTTTCCAATATAATAAAATATCCTGGCTTTCATCATATATATTTTCGTTTAAATATATTATATATTCATCGCCTTTTTGCTTTCTTTTCCCTTTAAATAATTCTGT
>NW_008804991.1:0-802 GCF_000145635.1 Gaeumannomyces tritici R3-111a-1
AAGTCAGAGTACCCCCTGTCGGCCACCCCCCCAGACGGCCACCTAGATCCCCATACAAACAGGCAAAAACTCACTATTTTCACAACGCAATTAAAAAATTTGAAAAAATCGTAGAAAGGCGGAGTAAGTTGAATTATATAATCTAAAAGCTAAATTTTACAAATAAGATAATTTAATAATAAAATGTAGCGTTTAAAATGTTAAATTTACAAAATAAGCTTTTACATATAAATTACATATAAATGAAAAATTGAAATAACTTTTTAATTAATAACTTAATTTAAATAATACTAATTTACATATATGAAATACCCTTATGCATTTATGTTTTTAAAACCTTGGAATTTATAACATTTTATTTTAATTTTATATAATAAAAAATGCATTGTACTGTATAATACACTGTGTAAGTTGTCCATATTAGCTTAAGTAGTTATATTACATAATATATAATGTTATGTTGTAAAAGCCGGGATTTTTCCGATTTAAACGCAAGTTATTTTATTTTGATAGTTAATATATTAAAAAATTACGTTTTAAATAATAAATGTTATAAAACGGATACATTTTATTAGCGAACACTAACATTTAGTATACTACTGTTTTATAACGTAAATTCAAACGTATGTAATTATAAAATATACGCATACCATATATTGTGCAAAAGCCTGCCTTTCAGGCTGTTAAATGATACTTATCTCATTCTTACATAATTTTTATTCGATTTTTAAACGCGTTGTGAAAATAGTGAGTTTTTGCCTGTTTGTATGGGGATCTAGGTGGCCGTCTGGGGGGGTGGCCG
>NW_008804992.1:0-800 GCF_000145635.1 Gaeumannomyces tritici R3-111a-1
TACTCTCTCTCTCTCTCTCTCTCTCTCTCTCTCTCTCTCTCTCTCTCTCTTTTGCAACTATCGTGCTGGTCCCTCTTGCTTGACAGAGCCAATTCCCGCCGCCCCGAGCCTGGCGCAATGCACGCAGTTCCCCGTTTGTACTAGCCCCTCGTACACAGAAGGCGCTAATGTGCAATGTGTGTAGTGTCCCTTTAAAGGATCGTCCAGGCCCTGTCCTGCATGCATGGTACTTTTTTGTGGCCCTACCTGGCCGGAGTCGGGAACGTCCGTTGGAAAGGTGGAGGGGGTGGGGGGAAAAAAAGTGAACAACAAAGAAAACGTGATAAATCATGTGCCCATCATTGTTTATCACCTGCTTCCGCTAATCTCACCTAAATTTTGGGCTCCCGAGGCGGACCCTTCAGGTTCCATCCGGCGTCTTGTTTATTTTCTGATTAGAATCGCCGTCATGGTTATCTTCCTTTCTCTCCTGCCTGTCAGTCCAGCTCGGCTAGTACCGATACGGTTTCCTCGGGTAGTCCCTTGGCCGCTTTGTCTCCTCCTCGGTGGGCATGGGGGGTGCACGGCCACTTTCGCCCCCATTCCTCCTCCTTGCTCTCTTATTTTCTTTTTCGGTTCTTGGTCATTTCCTTGATTTTTTGGCTGCCTTTGATGACTGGAGCCTTGTTCTTCCTCGCTGTCCTTCTTGACCTTTCGATTAGGGTGAGAGGGGGTGGGCTATCAGGCTCGGCACCCTTTGCCGGCCGGGACTCGAGCGGCCGGCCCCTTCCACCCCCCCCCCCCTCCACGAACGAACGAAC
>NW_008804993.1:0-791 GCF_000145635.1 Gaeumannomyces tritici R3-111a-1
ACACCTGTGTGGTTGTAATTGGGGCTGCGCCCCGCAAAGGCGGCCCGAGTTCTAGCTTGTGGTTAGTATGTCGCGTAAGGTTGGAGTCGGTCGAGATCGAGTTTGGATGGGTGGCTTGCATTTGTACTTGCACGCTATGCATGTCAGGATAAGGTTGGTGCTGCAAGCGTGGTTGGACTGTCGATTTTCGCCGGCGTGAGGCGGCAGCGATCGTAAGGCTCTGGGCACGTCAATCTGCGGCAAAATAGCCAGCCCCTGCCCCAGCACCATTTTTTGGAGAAGCATCCACTCGATGGGAAATACTCAAGGGGCAGAGGTGAAAATTTATTTAGTCGGCCGAGTTGCGTACCCAGATACCCATCGGCAAGCGCTTCGAGTTAAGGGCAGTTTGGCTTGAGAAATAGTGTAATGGCTATTAAGCCATTCTTGGAGCAGGAGCAACAATGGTTGTATTGACGTTCTTGTCGTCCTAAGCAAAAATACCCTTGCCACACGGAGGCGCCCAATGGGAGCACGTGACCCATACGTGCCTAACGACCCCCGTACAAAAGGGGCACGGGCCACCCTGACGGCCTATTCATACCCCTCCCGCTCTTGAGGGCCTTGAAAGATTATCTGCAAATTGAAGCTATTCGCCAAATTGAAGCTATTCGCCAGTTTGCAAGCCCTTTGAACGAGCCCTTGTTACAACTCTAGAGATCCTAGTCGTTCCAGTCGCCATTTTTACAGTGCCCTGCCTTACAGCCCTCACACAGGTTGCTCCGATGAGGCTTGTCGTTTTTCCTCTGAGA
>NW_008804994.1:0-790 GCF_000145635.1 Gaeumannomyces tritici R3-111a-1
AGAAAAGAGGTGTGGTTCATCAGGGGGTGTTTGGACTTGGTAAGCGCAGTGATCACTCCACTTCTCCGTGGAAATCCCCGGCCTTCCTCTAGCGCCCAGGCGGCCTACTCTGGGCTACAGACTTTGACCGCTAAGCGATCCTCCCACCCGTGGAAAGTGCCTGGGTATTCGGCTTTGCTTTTCTTGGCGCGAGCGACGGGATTGACGACGACGATGGCTAGGACGATGAGGGCGCTGGAGGAAGACCGGGAATTTCCACGAAGTTAGAAGCATACAATGCAAACGGCCGTCAGTGGGGCCGCGGTCCACCGGCTTCCCGAATTGCAAAGCTCCAGGGCGGTTATCACGTGTAATTATGGCCCGTGCCCCAGACACGGACCATTTCCCGTGGTTTGTAGAAGACAGCCCACTTTGCTTCAGTCCACAGGGCTGCCGTTGGGCCTGTCGCGTCGTGTCGCGCCGCTCTCCTTTCTTTCGCACATTTGCAGTTGATTGAGCCATTTTCGACACCCATGGCAGCCGAATCACAGGATTTAGTCAACTTCACGCTAACGAAAGCTCAGTTTGAGCAATTGCCAGCCGAGGCTCGGGCCTTTCTGAATGCCACGAAGTCAGCCAGCCGTTCCGCGGGTAGGCGCGCCGCCGCCATCACCAATCAAGGCCTCCATCAGCAGGCGGAAGAACAGGTGCAAGAACAGCAGAAGGAAGAACAGTTGCAAACACTACTTGCATCATTTCCGCAGGAGAAACTGTCCTACCTACTCACACCGTTCCTCGCGCAGCTCAAACG
>NW_008804995.1:0-789 GCF_000145635.1 Gaeumannomyces tritici R3-111a-1
TGTCAAGCTTAGGTAGCGCTAGCACGTCGTATGCCCCTGAGAGGCAGGGACTGGTAGATCCCGACTTACCGACGTTAAATATACTCTCTCTCTCTCTCTCTCTCTCTCTCTCTCTTTTTAAAGCGCGGCAATGGACATCCATGCCGTTGCCGTCCCGCCGGGGCCAACCGTCCACTTTAAGCGTGCTTCGCAACGAACCTTTGCCACAGTGACTCTTTCAGGGATTACACATGCGACCCAAAGGACAGTGCAATGTAACAAAAGGGCCAGCCTCCAACAATCCAATTGACGGAGGGGCAGGCAAAAGCCTTAACAACCACTAAACGGTAGCTCCGGGGACAATGAACCTCTCCGTAGTCATCTGTGGATCTCCTCGTAAGGCCATCGGCCAGCCCCTTCACAAGGCTCCCTTGGCAAACAAGGATCCTTCATTGGCAGACTAGGATGCTCTTTTGGCAGACCAGGAGGCCCTGCGTGCTATGACGCACACATTTTCGCCTGGCCACTGGCACACACCCACACCAGCGGACTGGACGTGACCGTTGGTGGCACTGAGTTTACATGGAATGCTCTGGTCCAGTTGCGATGCCCTGCAACTCAAAATCGGGGCATCACTGCCAAGAACATGGCGTGCAAGGATGCATGAGCTGGTGGGGAAATGCCAAGAGTGAAATGAGTAGGGTATGAACTAGAAGAAAACAGGGTGGGAATAACCTGGCAACCCTTGCATCTACACGTGGGGTGTATTTAGAAATTCATATTGTTCACCTCCACGTTCAGGGTGTGCAA
>NW_008804996.1:0-789 GCF_000145635.1 Gaeumannomyces tritici R3-111a-1
AAAGAGGTGTGGTTCATCAGGGGGTGTTTGGACTTGGTAAGCGCAGTGATCACTCCACTTCTCCGTGGAAATCCCCGGTCTTCCTCTAGCGCCCAGGCGGCCTACTCTGGGCTTACAGACTTTGACCGCTAAGCGATCCTCCCACCCGTGGAAAGTGCCTGGGTATTCGGATTTGCTTTTCCCGGCGCGAGCGACGGGATTGACGACGACGATGGCCAGGACGACGAGGGCGCTGGAGGAAGACCGGGAATTTCCACGAAGTTAGAAGCATACAATGCAAACGGCCGTCAGTGGGGCCGCGGTCCACCGGCTTCCCGAATTGCAAAGCTCCAGGGCGGTTATCACGTGTAATTATGGCCCGTGCCCCAGACACGGACCATTTCCCGTGGTTTGTAGAAGACAGCCCACTTTGCTTCAGTCCACAGGGCTGCCGTCGGGCCTGTCGCGTCGTGTCGCGCCGCTCTCCTTTCTTTCGCACATTTGCAGTTGATTGAGCCATTTTCGACACCCATGGCAGCCGAATCACAGGATTTAGTCAACTTTACGCTAACGAAAGCTCAGTTTGAGCAATTGCCAGCCGAGGCTCGGGCCTTTCTGAATGCCACGAAGTCAGCCAGCCGTTCCGCGGGTAGGCGCGCCGCCGCCATCACCAATCAAGGCCTCCATCAGCAGGCGGAAGAACAGGTGCAAGAACAGCAGAAGGAAGAACAGTTGCAAACACTACTTGCATCATTTCCGCAGGAGAAACTGTCCTACCTACTCACACCGTTCCTCGCGCAGCTCAAACGA
>NW_008804997.1:0-787 GCF_000145635.1 Gaeumannomyces tritici R3-111a-1
TTAAATCCCTCAATTTTGATCCGTTTTCCATACTCTTACTGCAATCCAATGCTCATATGCCAGAGAAACAGTATACCGAAGAAGACGTCGAACGGGCCGTCGCGGCCGTACAGGCAAAGGCCCCTATCTCGCGGGCCGCCCGACTTTGGGGCATACCGAGTGTCACGATCAGGAAGAGTAGGCTTCGCAGCCAGGTTCAATTGATGCTATGGACAAAGACTCTTCTATGGGGAGGGAAAAGGGAAAGAGGCGCGGAGCGCCGAACACGCGATGCAGAAGAAAAGGTGGTGCGGCGTCTTGTCGCACGGGCTGTTCCGCGGCGCGTGCTCACGTGGATCCCTGCGCTGTGCGGTGAACTGCCCTGGGCCGTCACACCGAGGACCACCCTACGCCGGCGTCTAGCGGGATCCCTGCCCGGCCGACAGGCACAAAAACCGTATCAGCGGATACCTCCGGAGCAGGAAAAGCGCTTAGCAAATTGGGTGCTTTTTTAGGCCTCCCTGGGGCTCCCACCGACGCACGCAAAAGTCCGCTTTTTTGCGCAAAAGATCCTACTTTAACAGGGAGACTCCCAGCCCCTAGGGAAACACTGGATACGCGGTTTTTTAGGCCGATATCCGGAGATCCGTCCTGGGAGAACACGGCGCATGGAACTTGCACGGGTTAAAGGCGCTACTACTACTATAATAAAAGAGTGGTGGGCACGCCTGCAGGTCCCCGAGGTGGCCCGGATAAAGCCGGAAAATACGTACAACGCTGACGAGGGGGGCCTGCAAGAGGGCAAGAC
>NW_008804998.1:0-783 GCF_000145635.1 Gaeumannomyces tritici R3-111a-1
GTAACTGACTGCCAGCCCGCATCACTTGTGGCACTCGCGATACGAGGTTTGGGAGGGTGTAGTGTGACGGTCCCGCCACAGGCCATACGACCAGTGGCACCGCCACCGCTGTGGGGCATGTGGGGCAGATACAAGCCACATAGATCGCGACACTTCAGGCGCGTGTCGCACCAGCGCGACGAGCGCCATTTCCTTTCCTTTCTCTTCAGTGTAGAATCTTCGTTCATAGCGCCTATGCAAGGCCAGCGTGCCTCCATTATTCTGGCCATAACACTTCCCGACCTTCACCGCTGGGCCTCAGGGCCGTTAAGCGCTTATGCAGGTCCTCGGACCTCCGTGAGGCCGACTCGTGAGGCCGACTAGTTGGGTCCACGGGTTTTTCTGTGTAACACCATCGCTAAACGGTAATGATAGGCCTACGGGCTCGCACATAACCCATTCCTTTATCCCTTTTTCCTGCTATATATTCCTTCCCTCTCTTTTATCCCAACCGGACCAACAGTAGGCTCGTTGGTCCCCTACACACCCGGCCGGGCCCAGGGGTGGTCCCGAAGATCCCCCCGCCCTAACCCGGCCGTACCTCTTTTCCGGCATATTCGCCGGCCGACAGCACTACTACCACCCGGAGCGCTCACAACGCCCCGGCGTATATATACGCCCTTCCGCCGATTACCCGCTCACCAACAAGGAGCGCCGGAATGCGGCCCGGCCACCGTGTGCCTTGGGTAGGCTTTTGCCTGCCCTATGGTTTGCTTTGTTAGCCGCCTCAATAGCAACATGTTT
>NW_008804999.1:0-779 GCF_000145635.1 Gaeumannomyces tritici R3-111a-1
GGCCGACGACGGCGCCGTGCTGGCGCGCGGCGACGGCGGCGGGGCGGCGGCGCTGTTCGAGCCGCAGCTGGCGGGGGCGGCCAGGGGGAGCCTGCTGGCGCAGCTGGAGCGGCCCGAGTGGATCGCGGGCCACGTCCCGCCCAACGGCGGCGAGTACAACTGGGCCCTCGGCGGGCTGGTGGTCGAGGGCGACGGGGCGGTGGCGGGGAGGAGGAGGGGGTGTCTGATGTGGGGCGGCATGTACAACTCCTCTTGGGTAAGTCTTGTTTGCTTCCATCGTCTCGGCGCTTGTCAACTCGGAATGGCTAACCTTTGGTGAACCAAACAAAAAAGATATTGGATCGCGAAGCTGGTCTTTACGGCATTTACGCCACGCAAACCCTTCCCCCAGGCGACGCCAAGGTACGGGAAATGACCAAGGCGTTTCACGAGGAGCTTTACTCCAAGGTTGAACAGTAATCTGTCGGGCATGTCAAGATACCGAAATGTTGGGGGAATGCACACGAGGATGAATATAAACAGGCACAAGGGCTGGCATTTAGCTTATACGCAGGTCGCAAACGTTTCCATTCACGGGCATCAAAACTGTCGGTTTCAAACCACACGCGCCCAGCTCTCCTTCTCATTACCAAGAAGGAGACGAAGCAATATCAACGAGTATTCAAGGGCCAGTACCGGAATCTTGGTGCAAGCTAAACTACCTAGGTATACAGCCAACAACGGAAAAGATAGAATACGCAGTAGAAAACAGTCCGAACGTGTTCAGTGACAGCATCTCC
>NW_008805000.1:0-766 GCF_000145635.1 Gaeumannomyces tritici R3-111a-1
AAGGGGTGTTCAAAAGGCTGTTCCCGCCTTCTTCGGACTATGTACATTTGACAGTGCGAAATTATTCAGGGGTCACCCATTACCACCACAAAATACACTTTCAATACTGTGTAAGCACTCAGTCCCCTTCCTCCACCTGATCCATTATTCTTCCATTCTATCTACGAGCATGGGATCTCGCCCCCGATACTATCCGGCTCCGCAGTCATTTTTACCGGCGCGATAATAAGGTCACCGACATGTCACGGTGCAGTAAGGCTCAGCCGCGTTTTTCGATGCTGTGGAGGATTAGAAAATGGCATGTGGATGAGTGCGAATTTTCAGGGGGTGACTCCTCACACTGGACCATGATGCGCCAACTCTATCTACCGACGAACCCCAGGTCGGATAGCACTTCCTCGACGAAGTCGCACGGCAACGCTGGCCATGTGTCGTCAGATTCCCCGGGCTCCACCGTATGCGTCGATATACCAAACTTTGCCTGCGTGTTGCGCCGTTGGTCGCTGGCTGCAGCGATGTGTCGAAAGCGGTATCCTCCGAAATCTGCCCGTCCATGAGCCAGACGGTCTGCGGCGAAGATGTATTATAGCCTTGTGTCACAGGAATAACCAGTCCAGTCAGATCTAATTGCTTGTCCCCCACGTTCTGGCAGCCGCCGGGAGGAAAACCCGCCAGAGGAGGCGCCCCGCCTTGCTGATCGCTGGTTGTGTAGCTAGGAGAATGTCAGTTCAGCCCCTTCTATCTCAACCGCGTTCTGGTCGAAGGG
>NW_008805001.1:0-765 GCF_000145635.1 Gaeumannomyces tritici R3-111a-1
CTGGCTGGCGGCGGCGGCGGCGTCGCGCGGCAACGGCCCCGACGACGCCGGCGCCGGCGCCGAGGTGTTTGACGTGTCGGCGGGGCCCTCGATGCCCTTCGGCCTCGGCACGCGCGGCTGCTTCGGCCGCCGACTGGCCTACCTGGAGCAGCGCGTCTCGCTGACGCTGCTGGTCTGGAGCTTCGAGCTGAGCCCCTGCCCGCCCGAGCTGTCGGGCTACGCCGCCGTCGACGGCCTGACGCACCGGCCGAAGCAGTGCTACGTCAGGCTGCGGCCGACCGGGCTTGTGGCTTGAGAGCTTTGGGATGCAATAGGCGTGCGGTATGGTTCGTGAATAGCAGGCAGCTTGAGCCTGGCCAGCTTGAGTAGTTTCAAGGGGGGTCGCGTCGATAGGTAGATGACATAAAATTAAGTAACTAGGTCGCGTAGATAAATTCCTTTACACTGAGCGCTGTATACGGCTGTGCCGACGTCCGTTTATCGACCGTATTAGACAATTTCTTTCTGGTAGGCTCACGGCCGTGGTCTGTGTGGTCGACACGCACGTAGGGTCGTTAAGTATGGTAGAAGTGAGGTCTGGGACCCATCACTTTCTTTCAAATTTATGTTGAAAATACCTTTTTGTGTTATTCCTATCATCATTCCTGTTTATTCTGGTTCTAATGCTTCAACAGAGCTCCGCCGCATTGACACGCCCCACGTGAATGGATGATGAGTAGTCAGCTCAGCCAAGGTGGGCGAAGACCTCAAACAAGGTGGGAGCTA
>NW_008805002.1:0-763 GCF_000145635.1 Gaeumannomyces tritici R3-111a-1
CATGGCGAGGTGCTGCACGGCTGCCCTGTACCGCCGAGATCAGCCTCGTACGGTGCTCGCCCCGCCCCTGGTTTGAGGACGTACGTACCTCCTATAATAAACCTCATCTTCCTCGGCGAAGTTCATGCTTAGATAGCCGTCGAGGCAAACAACGGCGTGCCTACCCGGCTTTCGCAGCGACTGTGCCCACGTTCTCGAGAGCGGCCAAGCGCTGTCGAGCCGCACTCCGCCGCGGGCGACCGCGCCGTTCTTATCCTTCCGCCTCAGCTGGACAACCGACATGTACTCGTACAAGGACAGGTCCCGCAGGATCTCGCCGCGGTGCGGGTACGCCTGCACCAGGGAGATCCTCTGTCCGGCCTCCTCCAGGAGCACCGTCTCGTCCACCAGCTCATCGAGGCCGTCCGTCCCAGCTGCGCGTCGGAGGTGCCGCCATCGCCGGAATATTTGCCAATACAGGGACGACACGTTTAGAAACGCCCACGCCTCGTTGTTTGCAAATTCCGTGCCGTACCCCAGGAGGTGCGCCGCGACCTCCACCTGCGACACTGCCCGGTCTGTGAAGACTCGATTTGCGACCCTCATCAGAAACTGCCGAGTTCTGTTGCCGCGTTCGCTGTCGGTGGAGGGTGGCCGGCGCGCGTCGTCCTCCCCCTCCCTCTCGCTGGCCGGGACCCCCTTCCTGATGACTTCGAACAGTTCCGCGGCGGCGGCCGCCCGCTTCCACACCGGGTCCTCGACTTTAGTGGCATAATTCGTCACG
>NW_008805003.1:0-763 GCF_000145635.1 Gaeumannomyces tritici R3-111a-1
AAATGATATATTTGCGGCTTGGATTGAACAAAAAAAGATCGCGATAGCTTCACTTTTGTTAGCGGGTGCCGGAAACGAGAAGGTTCTGTGGGGTGGCCCAAGACAGGGGGTGGCCCAACTCGGGGTGGGTCGACTTAGCAGATCGTTGCGTCCGCTGAGCCGGCTGTGTTTCCCGGTGTGTCTCCGGTGTTGCTTGGAGCGGTAGCAATCTGTGCTGTACAGTTTCAAAGTGTGACGGAAACTCTTTTACGAGCGCAAACATCCCGTCCTCTGTGCAAACTTCAATTTTCTCGTCCGGAAAGAGGGGGCTGCCAGGCGGGAGCAGATTAATAGCCACAGCGAGCGAAGCAGTCATGTTAAGGACCATGTGGTGTCCCGGCTGCGTAACAACCCCGATGCCCGGGCCGGCCGCTATAAATTTGAACTTGATGCCGGCTTCGCGAAGTTCTGCAGGTCGTGGAATGATGTCGGGGTGGCGTAAGTGCCGTAGCGTTGCGTTTTTTTTTTTTTTTTTTTTTTGCAGGTAACTAGCACCCTGGCCTAGCCCTCACTGATTAAGCAAGGTGCTCAGGCTGCAAACTGGTTTGCTGAGTCATTAGGCCCGCAGCTGCGGAGCGTGTGTCCTGGTTAAGATATCCGCACTGTTGCGGGCTCCGCAGAGGCTCTGCGCCTAATGCGTGGTGGGTTAGCAAAGTGTTTCTGTATCGGGAAACGTGCACCGCTGCAATCTTACTCGCGAAGAGTCCGGCATCCCGCACAAACG
>NW_008805004.1:0-758 GCF_000145635.1 Gaeumannomyces tritici R3-111a-1
CTTCCGTTTTTTAATGTATATCAGTTAAATAAAACTAGATATAAGAAGGGTTATAGCTTACGCTTCACATGTAGAGGTTCGAAACAAAACCTCTATACCCTTTTGGCTTTTTAAATATAGCTGAGCTATACTTGCAATCTAGAACTAAAAAATTTCTAAAAGGATCTAAATGCAATATTACACCATAAAAGTTTTAAAACTTAACTTAAAGTAATTAATCAATAACAATAGTAAACGCTTAACTAATTCGAAGCTCAATATACTGTACTTCTCACTTCTCGAACTGTTGGTCAATTTTTACCGGTCGAGAATCAATTCTCGAAATGAAGGCGCTACAGACTTAATTGATTTGAAACATTAACGCACTAGACCAGCCCATAATATGCGACTCTTGTAACTTTAAATTAGAAAGAATAAACTAGGTTAATTAACTAATACGCTAAGCAAAAAATAATAAAGCTAAATAAAAATTCTGTGGTACGACCCCATTTATTCGAGACCGTTTCAGGTATAGACCTATATACGCTTGATCGTATGATATTTTCTTGACTTACTTTTACTGACCACAAAACTTAAATCTATTAATAGTATAGGTATGTAGAACATTTTCTACTTATCTTAATAATTTTAAGAAAAAAGATCCCAAACCTAAAATAATAAATAAAAAAATTAACTTAGCCAAAAAAAAATTAACTTTTTTTTGTTTAGCTTACGCGCTAAAAATAAAAAAAAAAGTTTAAAATTGAAATAGAACAAGT
>NW_008805005.1:0-755 GCF_000145635.1 Gaeumannomyces tritici R3-111a-1
TGCGCGGGCATGTTGTTTGGCTTTGGTGCTGGTGCAATTGTGTTTGGGAGAGGTTGAGTTTGGGTGGGGAAAAAAATTGCGGTCCAGACTTTTTTCGGGAGACCGTGCCAACCAAGAAGGCAGCGCCAACACCAGACTCATACACTCCACGCTGTCCGCTTTGGGAAGGATCCAGGGGTCACAGCCAATCCCAGGCTCTGGGAGCCTTCCGAGATGTGGGGCGCCCACGCGACGATTCCTGCAAGTATTTATTTGCTGGCCTCGGGAGCCAATTTCCCATGATGGGTTAGCGCGCAACTTTTGCTGGTAGCATGGAGGCGAGAAGTTGGGTCTGAACCTCTGAAAGATTAGCGCCTGTAAAGAGGATAAAAATATTCTGCAGCAAAAGGACTTTTTTTTGAGGTTGTGGTGGTAATTCAGGGTTTATCCCTCATGTTAGTGCTAGCCCCCAAACTCCAGGTCACCACTGTGCTGGGAGCCCTGACCAGACAGGCAACGATGCGCGCAATAAGCATTGATGCCCAGAGCCACATTCAGCGATAAGGTCAGCGATGCTCGGGAGATCAACCCAGCACAATCACGGCACGAGTTGGTGTCCGACGAGCCTCAACAACTCGGACTTTTCACAAGATATATTGGATACCATGAACATCCAAAACATTCAATCACCAATACCTTGCTATTTACGGCTCTAGTTATGGCATGATCGTAGCTGACGTTGTGCCTCGCAAGAAATTCAAGGGACAGAGAGCACG
>NW_008805006.1:0-754 GCF_000145635.1 Gaeumannomyces tritici R3-111a-1
CTGTTCCCGCCTTCTTCGGACTATGTACATTTGACAGTGCGAAATTATTCAGGGGTCACCCATTACCACCACAAAATACACTTTCAATACTGTGTAAGCACTCAGTCCCCTTCCTCCACCTGATCCATTATTCTTCCATTCTATCTACGAGCATGGGATCTCGCCCCCGATACTATCCGGCTCCGCAGTCATTTTCACCGGCGCGATAATAAGGTCACCGACATGTCACGGTGCAGTAAGGCTCAGCCGCGTTTTTCGATGCTGTGGAGGATTAGAAAATTGCATGTGGATGAGTGCAAATTTTCAGGGGGTGACTCCTCACACTGAACCATGATGCGTCAACTCTATCTATCGACGAACCCCAGGTCGGATAGCACTTCCTCGACAAAGTCGCACGGCAACGCTGGCCATGTGTCGTCAGATTCCCCGGGCTCCACCGTATACGTCGATATACCAAACTTTGCCTGCGTGTCGCGCCGTTGGTCGCTGGCTGCAGCGGATGTGTCGAAAGCGGTGTCCTCCGAAATCTGCCCGTCCATAATCCAGACGGTCTGCGGCGAAGATGTATTATAGCCTTGTGTCACAGGAATAACCAGCCCAGTCAGATCTAATCGCTTGTCCCCCACGTTCTGGCAGCCGCTGGGAGGAAAACCCGCCAGAGGAGGCGCCCCGCCTTGCTGATCGCTGGTTGTGTAGCTAGGAGAATGTCAGTTCAGCCCCTTCTATCTCAACCGCGTTCTGGTCGAAGGGAGTC
>NW_008805007.1:0-751 GCF_000145635.1 Gaeumannomyces tritici R3-111a-1
CCCTTTTTCTCTCCCCTGCATCCCGGAGCAGATAATCGCCTGCCGTGTTGGGCGGTATTATCTTTCTTTTTATCCGTCTTGATGGGACATTGTCCAACCACCCCGTCGTTGTGCCCACAGTCGTGAATGGCAGTAGCGAAAGGGGATTTCAAGGGCGGCAGCATTGCTTCCTAGTCTCCGTCTCGTCCTCTTTTTTTTCTTTTTTTTTCGCAGACACAATTGGAGTTGAATTATACTGCACATCTTTTGGTGCCTTTCCATCACGTTTTTCCACGCTTGTCGTCCCATGTCTCCACGAGCACATCTCACCTCATGTTGTCGCCAGGCGCAGGCGGGAGAGAGGACTGGTTTGTTGTGATGGCTTGGCAAGGGTGGCCGCTGCAGAACGATCATTTCCTTTTCCAGAGTTCTTCGATTCGATGGAGGATAAAACAAAAAACCACTCAGCCCCCCCCTGCTGCATGCACCATGGATTCCACGCTGAGAGGGCAGTGACGGGCGATGCATGTGCACAGAATGCGCATGCACAAAGAGAGGTGGTGGTGGTGGCAGTAGCAGGTTGACTTTTTTTTTTCTTATTTCTTCTCGACTTCGACGATCGTGATCCCAAGAAATCAGGTCACTTCAGCCCATCATCTCACACCGGTGAGGTCCGTACCAATCTATCATCTGTGCGGTCTTTTGCTCGGATGTTACCTTTCTTCTTCTTCTCTTCTTCTTTGCTGGGTTGTGTTCTTGTTTCCTGCAACCC
>NW_008805008.1:0-750 GCF_000145635.1 Gaeumannomyces tritici R3-111a-1
TTCCAAGGAATCAAGGTTATTTACTGCACCCCAAGATCTTTTCCCGACCACCTGATCAAGGACTCTCTGGATGAGTGTTTAGAACTCAAGCGCTCGGCTGAGATCGGTCACATGATTGCTGGTAGGTCTCGACGAGCTGGTATGCTTAACGTTCTAACCCCACGAGAGAAGTCACTAATAGGGGAATTGCTGTCATTTAGGTTTCGATCTCGTCGGCCAAGAGAACGCCGGAAGGCCTTTGAGGGACCATGTAGAAAACTTACTCCAGTTCCAGGCCGATTGTAAAATGAAAGGCGTGGAAATACCGTTTCTGTTCCACTGCGGAGAGACACTGGAGATGGGGACCGACACAGACGGCAACGTCGTGGACGCGCTCCTGCTCGGCTCAAAGCGGATCGGGCACGGATTCTCACTTTCGAGGCACCCATACATCATGGAAAGGATGAAGAAGCAGAACATATGCCTCGAGGTTTGCCCAATTTCCAACGAAATCTTAGGCCTTACACCGAGAATCGGCGGCCATGCCATGTACAACCTCCTGGCAAATAATGTGCATTGCACAGTCAACAGCGACAACGGAACGCTTTTCAGGTACATTCCCTTCATTTCCTTGTGGCTTCAGCGGCTTGCGTTGTCTAACCGGGCTCCCGTCAGGTCGTCACTATCCCACGACTTTTACCAAGTTTTCGCCGGCAGGGACGACTTCACCCTCCATGGATGGCGCCAGCTGATTGAGTGGAGCTTGGAGCA
>NW_008805009.1:0-746 GCF_000145635.1 Gaeumannomyces tritici R3-111a-1
CTTGGTCGAGGCTTAACACGAGGAAGTCGTCGCCGAGATCGCCCGCCGGAATTATATCAACGGGATCCATGTTGCGCCGAGCCATGGCTGAGAGGGAGCGAGGAAGCTGATGATGATGATGGTAGTGGGCGGTGCACAGCAACTGCCCACTTGGGTGCGGAGGATCGCCAGGTGTAGGGTACGGAAAGTTTATGCCTGAGGCACCGATAACAGAAGCGAATCCTGGCGGAGAAGCGGGCCTGAGGAATACCCACATTAACGGGTGGAATTCCACCTGTTCAAGTGGATGTCATAAATTAATTCTTATTGGCTCAATAACTGGCCGCGTGCGCCTCCCCCGTTTCTAGCTATCATGAAAGCCACTTCCAGTTTTTCAGGGTTTTTGGGTCTGCCATTTCCTGCTCATGGGTCCCTGGGCCACCCGTTTGGTTGATGGTGGGGTGCGAAAGGCGAATTTTGGCTGCTGAAAGGTGGGGTAATACAGGAGACGCAAACCGCAAGCGGTTCGCCCAAAGGAGCCTTGAGGAACGAAACGAAACTTGGATCCGGCAATTTGGAAGCACTGGAATTAGATAGATGCCCAAAATCTAAGTTTGCTGCGTTTGCACGCGTTCGGATGTTACCGCACCAAGGTTGGGATGGCGCACTTTGGTGGCTTACTCTAGCGTCTGTTCTGAACAGGGTGCACTGGTCACCTGGGTATGCTGAAACGTAATGAAATGTGACCAAAGATGGAGGCAAAAACC
>NW_008805010.1:0-745 GCF_000145635.1 Gaeumannomyces tritici R3-111a-1
CTGGCTACTATTTGGTGCGAGTAAATTGACTTCAAAGTGCGCCCCTTTGTTTACGTGTGCGGATTTTTTTTTGGAGGCTGGTGACTAGCCCGACCCAACCCCTCCCTGCTTGCCAGAATCTCCCTGGCTGTTTACAGTTTATGCCTGACACATGTCATGTGTCCGGGCGGAGCGCTCGCCCTTCCCCTTGTTCCACCACTCAACGCGACATGGGGTAGGCAGGCAAGCATGGGCGGACCCCCCGTTCTGAGGGTGTGCTCGTGATGCGGGCATGCAGCAGGCGGGGGTTGGTTGGCTCTTGGGAGCTGTTAGCGGCCACAGTGATGCTTCTGTGCATACCACACTGTGGCCTCTGCCGTCTTTGAACCTGTACCTCCAGTGTAGGTACTTTTTTTTTTGTCCTTTCGCCCTTTCCACTGGTGAGGGGGATGGGGGCTAGAAGGAAGTGGGCAACAAAAAGGGAACAGACCAGAAAAGCAAGGCTGTCGATGCACGACACGTAGGTTCGCACTCACAGATCCCCCCATCCGTCTTTCCCCGCCCGTGCCGCGAATTAAATGTCGTAGGGACCGGTCTGGCCGCTCGGGACGAAGAAGAAACAAAAAGAAAAGCAAATCATCCGCGCGCACCCGCCGTATCTTATCGCGTTTTCGCGAAACCGGCCACTACCCGTCTTCCCGTATCCATCTTGGGTTGGCTGGATTGGAAGACCACTCATGGAAAAGTGGTTACACAGTACTCGTGG
>NW_008805011.1:0-744 GCF_000145635.1 Gaeumannomyces tritici R3-111a-1
GGGTACCTATATGTCACGGCCTGTAGGGTCTCTTGTATCCAGCAGAAGTTCTCGATCGCAGCGATCGATTAGATAGGCGGCCACACTGCACGTGACCCCGCACGAGGAATATCCGGCCCTCGCGCATACGGGCCCTGCGGGCCGGTCTTTCCGATATATCATCTTTCTGCTCCCCTCAATTATCACCCCTACAGGTCCATGATACTATCAGAGAGAAAACGAGATGACAGTCGACCGTCCGTTAATTTGGAGGGATCGACGGCGGGTCTATCTACCTGGAGGACCGTGCACGGGCCGACCGATAGGTCCATGGAGCTATCATGCAGGAATTGCCCTGGGCCGTCACAGTCTGGTACTTGCGCGGGTTAAAAGCACCCGCGAAAATCGGCCCTTTGGGGATTTAGCGCGGTCGGGCAATCTGTCGGATTCTGTGCAATCTGTCGGATTTTAGCGACATTTTTACCCATAGAAAATTGGCTGGGAACCTGTGTACCGGCCGACAGGGGTATGAATCGCTCAACTGCATAACGCACGGGCTGATTGCAACAACAAGAAAAAACTCGTGACTTTAATGCAAATGCTTTTGCGCGCCGGTGCTCGTGATCGTGACTGTTAACCCCGCGCGGGCCTGCAATAATCAAGCCATCAGAGGCTGTACCGGCTTGTTTTTCACTTACAAATCCCACCAAAATGGCCAGGAGACCCAGCGAAAGCGAGCGGTCCAAAGCCCGGGTCGCGGAGGCC
>NW_008805012.1:0-742 GCF_000145635.1 Gaeumannomyces tritici R3-111a-1
AATTTCAGGTTTTTTAACAAGTCACTCCACGGCTGATTCTCATTCCGAGGCTGCCAAATCTTAATTTTGCCTGCCTTTGATCGGTGATTTCCGTCTGCCTTGACCTGGTGAGCGAGCATCTTTACATCAGACGGCTCATAGTGGCGCGGGAATGCAAAAGAACAATTCCGTCCAGGCGCGGCATGGATTGGCTAGCAACCTGACTAGTAGCAAGCTAATACAACTCTGTGAGCAGTGGCCTTGGCCAGCCAGGGAGGCCCCTGGCACGCACAAACACCTTGATAAGCTATTGAAGTCCGCTTTCCCCATGCACGATGGATGGGTCCGCGGGTGCACGAGCTCACCTTTGTCTCTTTTTCACCTTTTCGCACTGCCGGCGGCAGAACATGATGCCTGTTCTTTTTAGATGTGGCGTGGTCAACCGAACTGGCAGAGGCGGGGCTCGAGTCTCACAAGTCGAGAGATGTGTCGGAAAAAAAAAAAAAAAGAACGAAAAAAAAAAAAGCGCCATCCGTCTGCGGAGCAATGCATTAAGCCCATGTGCGTGTGGGGAAGATAACCTGCGGCTTTTAACAGCTCAAACAAATGGAACAAATCCAGCTTCTACAAATGTGGAGGCAGGTATGGTGTAAACAATCAGCGGCCGTGCGATGATGGATATGACAGGCTTGGCTGGGGTAACGGCCGAGCGTCGGGCTGGGTGTACATGGAGAGAGTTGTTGCTACTTGTTGCAGAATAAGG
>NW_008805013.1:0-736 GCF_000145635.1 Gaeumannomyces tritici R3-111a-1
CGACAAGACCGTCAAGCTCTGGGACGCGGCGACGGGCGCGTGCCTGCAAACGCTCGAGGGGCATAACAACTCGGTCTTTTCTGTCGCGTTCTCGCCCGACGGCCAAAGGCTCGCGTCGGCCTCTTGGGACGAGACCGTCAAGCTTTGGGACGCGGCGACGGGCGCGTGCCTGCAAACGCTCAAGGGGCACAGCGACTGGGTCAGGTCTGTCGCGTTCTCGCCCGACGGCCAAAGGCTCGCGTCGGGCTCTGACGACAAGACCGTCAAGCTTTGGGACGCGGCGACGGGCGCGTGCCTGACGACGCTCGAGGGGTTCACTTCCACTTTATCATTTGATGAGATAGGCTCGTGCCTCCAGACAGATTTTGGGACTAAATTGCTACACAAGCAATCGGCTGCTGGCACAGCAGCGGTTCAAGCTCATTCACAACATCAAGATTTTGAAGGTATTGGCATTAGTGTTGATCGAGCATGGATTACGTGGAAAGGGAAGCATTTTTTGTGGCTGCCTACTGAATACCGTGGGCAATGTACAGCCATAGCAGGATTGACAATAGCCTTAGGCTGTTCATCTGGGAGGGTGTTGTTCTTCCAGTGGTCAGGAGCCTCTTAGAGAAAATTTTCCTTGGGTTTAATCCTCTTTTTTCTTTTCTCTTTGCCCGTTCCCGGGTCGTAGGGGGCCGCGCACTTTTATAGATTTGTGCTATTGGAACCGTCTGGCGTTTTCCATTAACTT
>NW_008805014.1:0-732 GCF_000145635.1 Gaeumannomyces tritici R3-111a-1
TTTTTTTTTGGCAAAGGTTTTTTTTGCCGCGGCGGTTAAAGCCCGCCGGGGGGTTACCGGCAAAACGTTTGCGGGAATTTTAAAAAGTTGCAAACGCAAAAAGGCCCAATGGACCCGCAACATTTAAAAGGCTTACCGAAAGGTTACCGGCAAAACGATCGTTAAAAATTTAAAAATTAAAAGCTTTGGCAAAACCGAATTCGAATCCGATTAAATTACAATAATTGGGGAAAATACCGGGGGGTTGCTAAAAAGGGCTAGCGGGCCGGTTAAAACCAAAAAACCCGAAACGAATACCCGAAAAAATATTACTTTTTTTACGTAATCGGGTACAAAGGATAATATTTGCAATTACCGGTTAAATTTAAATGTTTAAAAAAAGCGGTTAAATACCAATTATTTACGGTTACAATCGTTAAAATTGTTAAAATGGTTATTAAATGCATAAAAAGGAAAAAAAAAGGTTTGTAACTTTAAACGGGAAAAAAAGCTTTTTATATGCCGGTACGAACCCATTTTTCCGAATGCTACAAAGCTTTATAACCGGTTTTTCCAAGCGTTGCCGGGCATTAAAGCGGTTTAACGGAATACCGTAAACTACCAGTTACTTACGGGGTCGCACGCGCGGTACAAACGGCTTGGAACAAGCCGTATCGGAAAAGGGCAATATATTAAAAGCACGGGCAAAACCGCCCGGCAAAAAGCGGAAAGCGTTAAATGCACGGGCGAAAA
>NW_008805015.1:0-722 GCF_000145635.1 Gaeumannomyces tritici R3-111a-1
CGGAGTACCCCCCTCGTCCGGCCACCCCCCCTTCCGGCCACCTCAAACAGGCCCACTGCCTCAGATATGGCCACGTCTTCAACCCGCCGTAAATCCCTCAATTTTGATCCGTTTTCCATACTTTTTACTGCAATCCAATGCCCATATGCCAGAGAAACAGTATACCGAAGAAGACGTCGAACGGGCCGTCGCGGCCGTGCAGGCAAAGGTCCCTATCTCGCGGGCCGCCCGACTCTGGGGCATACCGAGGACCACCCTACGCCGGCGTCTAACGGGATCCCTACCCAGCCGACAGGCACAAGAACCGTATCAGCGGATACCTCCGGAGCAGGAGAAGCGCCTAGCAGATTGGGTGCTTCTTCAGGCCTCCCTGGGGCTCCCACCGACGCACGCAGAAGTCCGCTTTTTTGCGCAAGAGATCCTACTTCAACAGGGAGACTCCCAGCCCCTAGGGAAACACTGGATACGCGGTTTTTTAGGCCGATATCCGGAGATCCGTCCTGGGAGAACACGGCGCATGGAACTTGCACGGGTTAAAGGCGCTACTACTACTATAATAAAAGAGTGGTGGGCACGCCTGCAGGTCCCCGAGGTGGCCCGGATAAAGCCGGAAAATACGTACAACGCTGACGAGGGGGGCCTGCAAGAGGGTAAGACGGGTAATGGGCTTGTTCTAGGCCTTGCAGAGGCCCGGCCTTTGCAAAGAAAAGAGCCTGGAACCC
>NW_008805016.1:0-717 GCF_000145635.1 Gaeumannomyces tritici R3-111a-1
CTGCATCGATGTTTCCAAGCTCTACCTGCTGCCAATCAACCTGTGCAAATACTCTGTCAACAATCCGGGCTAGCTCCTTAGCAAATGTAACCGTATGAGGGCACCCCGCGCCTGTGCCAATGCATGCTGCGGAACCTTGAAGATTTGCCGTCATTTTCATTAAATGCTGCTAACCCCCTCGTTAGTGACCCTGTTGTATAGTGCATCCACGGGAATCACTTACCTGTTCTTGTCCTGGTGTGAAAGCTGCTGGCTTGGGTGTGAGTAGAAGAGAAGGATTTTAATCCTGTGCTGCTGGGGTGGGAAACCTTTTTGTATCTGCTTTAAGAGCCATGTCAGATGCGTCGACAAGAGCCATTCGGCTTAGATGTGCATCCAATAATCTCCCTCCGGTCAGTCATCTCGCTTCACTCAGACAGTCCCTCCGGTCCAATCGTTCATCCATTCACTGCATTCTGTGTTCAATTGTGTCGCCCCTGTTACGACGTGGCATCGTCCACTCTGCCGAACTGATTGATCTGACTATCGCTATCGCTATCGCTATCGCTATCAGAGCTCGCCCCGCTCCCTCACCCTCGCTGCGCTCAGGCAACTCTCTCCCTTCCACAAACTTTCTAGCATGTGTGCACGGACCACGCTGTTAAGATTTGCGCGGGGCTTCCGCCTGTACCCCTAACAGGCGCCCACAAACGAAAAAAACTCTTCAATCTGCCGCCC
>NW_008805017.1:0-716 GCF_000145635.1 Gaeumannomyces tritici R3-111a-1
AGATATAAGAAGGGTTATAGCTTACGCTTCACATGTAGAGGTTCGAAACAAAAACCTCTATACCCTTTTGGCTTTTTTAAATATAGCTGAGCTATACTTGCAATCTAGAACTAAAAAATTTCTAAAAGGATCTAAATGCAATATTACACCATAAAAGTTTTAAAACTTAACTTAAAGTAATTAATCAATAACAATAGTAAACGCTTAACTAAATTCGAAGCTCAATATACTGTACTTCTCACTTCTCGAACTGTTGGTCAATTTTTACCGGTCGAGAATCAATTCTCGAAATGAAGGCGCTACAGACTTAATTGATTTTGAAACATTAACGCACTAGACCAGCCCCATAATATGCGACTCTTGTAACTTTAAATTAGAAAGAATAAACTAGGTTAATTAACTAATACGCTAAGCAAAAATAATAAAGCTAAATAAAAATTCTGTGGTACGACCCCATTTATTCGAGACCGTTTCAGGTATAGACCTATATACGCTTGATCGTATGATATTTTCTTGACTTACTTTTTACTGACCACAAAACTTAAATCTATTAATAGTATAGGTATGTAGAACATTTTCTACTTATCTTAATAATTTTAAGAAAAAAGATCCCAAACCTAAAATATAAATAAAAAAAATTACTTAAGCCAAAAAAAAAATTACTTTTTTTTAGTTAGCTTAACGCGCTAAAAAATTAAAAAAAAAGTTTAATGAAA
>NW_008805019.1:0-693 GCF_000145635.1 Gaeumannomyces tritici R3-111a-1
ACTCATTTTTAGAGTATGCCAGCCAGCAGGTCCTCCACCATGCTAATGCCGCTGCGTTTGTGGTGCCCCAAGACGAGTTCATGTCTCAATTCTTTGCTTCAGCTGGGATCGGGGTGGTCAACTTGTTCGAGAGGCATAAAAAGCGGCGGTATGGCGTTCACGCAACACCTATCTATGTCCTAGCAGACAGAGGGCTAGAAAACCTCATCCGCACACGGATAAAACAAGAGCCTGCTGCCCGCGCCCCTCGAGAAAGGTACGAGTATCCATTTTTCGCCGCATTGGCCAACGGCCACAAAAGCGCGGTGGCTGCACTTTTGGGGTTATCTTCAACCATCTGCGATGGCGTCGATATCACTGAAGGTTTGAAGTACAGGAAAGACTTGACGGGATACAAAGGCCGAACGCCGTTGTCCTGGGCTGCCCAAGAGGGTAGACTGAGCATTGTGAAGGTGTTCGTCGACCGCGGGGCGGATGTCAACGCTCAGGAGAAGGATGGACGGACGGCACTGATGCGGGCCTCAAACAGCGGACACGAGGCTGTGGCGCGGCTTCTCATCGACCGCGGGGCGGATATCAACGCTCAAATCAAAGGTGGATTAAAGGATGGATGGACGGCACTGATGCTGGCCTCAAACAGCGGACACGAGGCTGTGGCGCGGCTTCTCATCGACCGCGGGGCGGATATCAACT
>NW_008805020.1:0-676 GCF_000145635.1 Gaeumannomyces tritici R3-111a-1
GTCCAAAGGTTAAGCGAGCGAATATTTTATTGCGGATAATACCATTATAATGCCGATCGCTGGAATTCGTGTGGTAGTCATCTTCCTCTGGAATCATACTCGTGTCGATTTGCGATGGTTCGTCTTCCTCCACAATCGGGACTGCACTGGTGTTGTAATCCCCGGTGTAAGCAAAGTCGAGGAGCTTCTGGATAAGGTCCGGATCATCCTCCGGCAGATCGATCGTGTTGGTGGATGCCTCCTGTTAAGCGCGTTAGCATTAAGCGTACTGGTCCAGTTTTGGGATTTGGAATTATATGCGGTGTTTAAGCTGTCTGGTAAGGCCGTCTAGCCAACCTTGGGCGGAAAGCTGGGTTGGATGTGATGTACCTTGAAAGGTCCTCCACAAGCCTTTTCGAAAAACTTGGACTGAGAGCAGAGGATGATGCGGTGGACGTGGAAGACCCGGCCCTGACAAGTTATCGTAAGGTCGGAATATTTCTCCATGTCTGCCATGGCCCGCAGAGAGGAATAGAGAGGTGCCATGGTTGCAATGGACTGGCCTCGGTGCGGGAGTGGAGAAGTTGCGGCGGTGGCGATTTTTCCTTCGCGGAGGGGAATAGCTCGGGGAAGGCTTGCTGAGCCCAATATTGACCGATAAATATATTATCTTCCAGTAGTGACTGCAAGATCTTAA
>NW_008805021.1:0-675 GCF_000145635.1 Gaeumannomyces tritici R3-111a-1
TGACGCCTCGCCCTTTACCTGATTCTCAGTCGTCGTCGCCATATGCGGCATGGGCCGAGGAGCAACAGCAGCACCAGCAGCAACATGGGCAGCACAACCCGAGCTTTCCTGAAAGACGGATCCTGCCGGGTATTAGTCGCTCCGTCAGCCTAGGGGGTTCAGGCGCGGTAAGGGGAATGGAGCAGCAAAAACACTCGTTTTACCGTTCGCGCGTGGGCTCGCCTTCTCAGCACGCGCCTTTTCCGCTTCATCATATCTTGAAATATCCTGATGAAAATAGCTGGTTAAAGAACCGCAAGCCAGCACCTCAGTGGCAGGTAAAGGGATGGGCATGGGTGGTGGCACACAAGGTGGCACGAAATGGCATGCCTGATATAAATTTGAATTTCCCTAGTTAACTTCCCAAATTTATAAGATGTAAGTTTTGCTTTAAGTTTTCTGTATCTTTTTATAATAATACACTTAACTAGTTATCTCACAGCATTAAAAAAAAAGGTTAAAATCGATAATTCTTTCGTGGCTCGTTTAAACAGACAGTGGCAGACAAACGCCATGCAAGACGAGATCCGCCGATCCTCCGACTTCTAGGCCACTCTAGGCTTAAATACCGAATCTAGGGCTCAGAACGCCTCTCACCCACCGGATACCTTGCTCCTAGCGCCTGTTCTACGTCCG
>NW_008805022.1:0-666 GCF_000145635.1 Gaeumannomyces tritici R3-111a-1
CTCGTGTCACGTGCGATGCCCTGAGCCCCGTGATCCATGGATGCCCCAGGCGTGCAGTGATATGCGTGCGGTGCGCGCGGTGCGCGGAGTGCGCCCGCATAGGGTACCTATCTGTCACGGCCTGTAGGGTCTCTTGTATCCAGCAGAAGTTCTCGATCGCAGCGATCGATTAGATAGGCGGCCACACTGCACGTGACCCCGCACGAGGAATATCCGGCCCTCGCGCATACGGGCCCTGCGGGCCGGTCTTTCCGATATATCATCTTTCTGCTCCCCTCAATTATCACCCCTACAGGTCCATGATACTATCAGAGAGAAAACGAGATGACAGTCGACCGTCCGTTAATTTGGAGGGATCGACGGCGGGTCTATCTACCTGGAGGACCGTGCACGGGCCGACCGATAGGTCCATGGAGCTATCATGCAGGAATTGCCCTGGGCCGTCACAGTCTGGTATATGTAAGAGCAAAAAGATGGTATTCCCGTGCAGGCCCGTAGGGCCGGCTGTGTGATAGGTCCACGGACCTGTGGGTCGACCGCCCGTGCACGGGCCTCCAGGCACCTAGATAGACCCGCTGCGATCTCCCCAGATCGACAGACGAAGACTTCATCTTCATGACGTTTTCCACCTGTTTGCCGGTCCTACGGACCTCGTGCCGCGTGCAC
>NW_008805023.1:0-660 GCF_000145635.1 Gaeumannomyces tritici R3-111a-1
CACTCGCTCTTTGAGCGGGAGGTCCTGGGTTCGACTCCCGGTGCGACCTTGGCACCAATTATCCATTTGTATCCAATACAATTGGATGATTGGTGCTTTTTTTTGCTCGTGTTGTCAGAGGTGGTGCCCCCGTGGTGGGTCTTTTGATCCATGTAATGCGACGGCATTCCGAGTGAGGTTGTGGCGTGATGGGTGTCGGCGGCGGAGGTAACGTTGACGACGTTGGCGATGGCCTCACGGTTGGTGCCTTTGTTGGGGTCCGTTGGAGTGGGCCGAAGGGCCGGCTTTGTTGGGCCGGAAGGAGCGGTCCTGCCGGTGGGCCCGGCCGCCTCTTTTCCTCGTGACGGGCCGGCTTTGTTGCTTTCTTTTCCTGCACCTGCGATAACAATAACAAGCAATCATTGCCTGCCGTTTGTTCTCCCAGTCGCCTGCAGCCTAAGCCTTTGCTTTCCTCCAGGCAATAGCTTTATTTAACGCCGCGGTCGCCCTCTTCCCACGAGATTCCTGCCCTTTTCCTGCACCTCTCTCGTCATCAGCACCTGGCCTTGCGCTACATTCCACTGCTCGCGCTTCACCTGGCCTGTGCCGGTATCTCTTTCTCGACCATCACGTCCTTCTCTGCTTGTCGCTCGCGACCGCTTTCTTCTTTCCGCGATCTCG
>NW_008805024.1:0-656 GCF_000145635.1 Gaeumannomyces tritici R3-111a-1
AATAATAAAAAGTGAAGGCAAAATGACTGCCCATTGATTTGCATATAAATTACAGTTATTGCTTTTTTTTTGGTGGTGTTAATTGACTTTGAAATGGGAGCCCCTTTTTTGCGGTTCGGATTTTTCTTTTCAGTCGGTGCCGGGCTATGTCAGGCAAAGGAAACCCTTTTTCAGTGTTTCTGGGTGGGTGTTTTGTTTGTTGTTTCTCGTTTCCCTTCTGGCCCCGAATCAAAAAGGGCCCCCGCCGTACAGTAACGTTCTCTATTCTTGGCAGGGACACACATACCCGTGTTCCGCTGATCACCCCACAACAAAAAAAAAAAAGAACACACGGACTGGCGAAACGAAACGGCGACGACTCGGGAGAGGGTTCCAACGAGCACCCAACACCATACACGCTCGCTCTCTCACCCCAAACAGGCCGTAACACTCTCTCCCCCTGTAGAGTGGCATCGCCCGGGTCCGTGGTGCGTTTATCTATAGGTTCTTCTTGAGGCCGCCGACCGAGCCGAGCCCGGCCTTGACCTGGTCTGCCTGCTGGGCACCGTCGAGCTGGGCTGAAAACAGAAGCAACCAACGGGCGATGCAATCATTTTTGGCTTTCAATATCAGCATCTCTGAAACGGCACGTTTAGGACGGACGTGTGTGAGGGCGG
>NW_008805025.1:0-653 GCF_000145635.1 Gaeumannomyces tritici R3-111a-1
GTATCGTAGTCGCATTTAGATAATCTAGCATCGGTGCTCCTTCATACTCTAACTCTGTGAAATACTTCGCCTAAACCTCTTTAATACCGGTGCCGAGCTTTAGCTCGGCACAATTAAAACTTTAGAAGAAATTTAAAAATAGTTTTTAATAATAATTTTATTAAAGCTCTAAAATAAAGGGGCCGCGCTTTAGCTCGGCGCCTTAAAAACAGTAAAAAGTTAAAAATAAAATTATTATTGTTCCCTTCGCCGAGCGTAGCGAGGTGTTCCTAATTTTATAAAAAATAAATCGTTTTAAAAACTAAAAGCTCGGAGCCGAGCTTTAGCGAGGCACATTAAAAAAATAAAATTGAAAGAATAATTTAAATCAAAGTAGGATAGAGGGGCCGCTTTTTTTAATTCTGAAGGTGCCGAGCTTTAGTTCGGCGCCTCTTAATCTCTTTAGTCAAATAGATTAAAAAGTTTTAATAAAACCAAATAAAAATTAAGATGAAGCTCGCTGCATTAATGCGAGCTTCATCGTAGTAAGTAGGATGGAATAAATAAGTGCCGAGCGTAGCGAGGTACTAATGATACTAAAATATAAAAGGTACCGAGCGTAAGCGAGGTACAATTGTTACTTTAGAAATAGATTAAAAAGTTTTAATAAAAAC
>NW_008805026.1:0-651 GCF_000145635.1 Gaeumannomyces tritici R3-111a-1
AATATATATTTAAACGTTTTATTATTAATAAAATACAATTTGCATTACAAATGCCTTTTTATATTAATAAGCAATAAATTTTTTTAGAAATTGTAATATTCCTATAAATTTAACGATTCCCTTCGCTTTTATTTTCCTTTTCTTTTTGTTTTTACAACTTACATTACTTTATTATATATATTTATTGCTTATTACTTACTATTTAACGCTTTATTTTATTATATAACTTATTACCGCTAAAATGCCGTCGAAAATTACTATCGATATTGAAAATTCCAACGATATTAAACGGTTTTTATCGATTTTAAAACAACCCCAAATTAGCCGGCAAAACCATAATATTCCGGCAATTATAAAGCATAAAATTTGCATTTATTGCAAATTAAAAGGCTATACCTTTACGCAGTGCTGGTTTTTACAACCAAATAAAGCGCTAAACGGTTGGAATGTTAAAAACCAACTAAATAACAACGTTTACGCTAAAAAGCGTGAATATTTCCTTTCCGTTTACTTAATAAAAACGAAAAGGATAATAAAGAAATTAATATTACCGATGGGGTTAAAACCCCCAATAATATTATTAATAAAACCGTTAAAATACCAGGCGTTACGAAGTATTACGGGATTTAACGGAAAACGATGTGGATTTTT
>NW_008805027.1:0-648 GCF_000145635.1 Gaeumannomyces tritici R3-111a-1
TTCTGGGGTACGCCTTGCCTTCCCGCAAAGCTGTCAGAAATTCGTCCGCCACCTTTGCCAATTGTGAACCAATGCCCCTCGCTGACTGCTCCTTTAACTGTTCCATCTCGTCTTGCCCAACCCTTTGGTAATCCCGAAGTGCTATACCGTCGTCCAGTTGTCCATCGAAGGGAAGCATGGCCATAAATGCTCCCAAATTTTCCAATTTTCCTGCTTTGAAAAGCGATTTTTAAACGCACCATATGTCAAGGTAGCGACTTCTGCATGCGCTTTTTTGAGCACATCTTCAGGGTTGCGCTTTCTGTTCGCCTTCTCCTTCTCAAGGTTGATAAGCTTATTAGCTGAAGCCCATGCTATCCATGACCTTAGGCCACAGTAGCCAGCTGACTGCTTAGCCTGAATCGCAATCTTGCAATATGCAACTGCTGCGCGGACACTATCTTCTTCCTTGACCTCTAACTCTGGAAGCCGTCCATTTCCCCTTGAAGCTCTGATGTGACCCCTTAACCGTGCGATGGCATTTGCGTCGCGTAAATGTTCGGCCATAATGGCTACGGGACGGGGCTTTCGCTTGGATTGTGGCTCGTCGGATGGTGGTTCATTTGGGGCAGCAGCGCGTTTGTTTTCCGTAACCTTGGTGNTTCGACG
>NW_008805028.1:0-643 GCF_000145635.1 Gaeumannomyces tritici R3-111a-1
GTTGGTAGAATGTTAAGCGCAGTTAACTTTACCGTAAAGGGTGCGACCCCTTAATCCTTAATGAAAATTCCTATTATTATTATTATAAACACGTTGCCTTCTCTAACCGTTATAAAGAGGAGAGTTCAACCTTTATTTGGGGAGATTGAATACATTCGCTTCTGGATTTAGTACAATTGTGGGTACTTCTTCCAGAACTTTCCCCGACACAATCCAGAACAACCACTTAAAACCGGCTTCTCAGGCTTACCCTTATTATGCGGGACATCTTCCCAGTTTTTATCTTAGATCCTTTTCTTGCTACGCCCCTCTTTTCAACAAGAAGACTATCAATATGCTTTATAAAAAAGGTTTCCCCGCTATTTTCTTAAACATGGAAAAGGATAAGGAAGCCATCTTGAATGACACCAGAAAGAAAGCAGGTATTTACCTAATTACCAACAAGATGAATAAAAACATTATATTGGTAAATCTATTGATTTATCTAAGAGACTTTCTCATTACTTTTCCGAGGGATTCTTAGCCTTGAACAAAGATACTAAGATTTTACAATATTATAGCAAAGCTTGGGCTTAATAACTTCTCTTTTAAACTATCCTTGAGTTTTGCGAGGACATTTTCTACATTAAATTCCAGAGAACAA
>NW_008805029.1:0-624 GCF_000145635.1 Gaeumannomyces tritici R3-111a-1
ATTCAGCGAAGCCCGACGTGCACCAAAACCCTGCTGACACCGCCACCTACCGGACGGAGCGCAGCGAGGGGAGGTAGGCAGGTGGAAGCAGGGTTTTGGTGCGCGGAGGGCGTAGCTGTTCTTTACCGGGGCGATCTGACAGAATTGCTGACAAAGGTTTCTCCTATTCGGGACACAGTTCGCACCTTAAATGGCTCTCGACCAGTCCCCGCACGAGGATCCGACCGTCGTAGCTTACGATTGGTTAACTTTAATCGCTAGACAGTGCGGCGTGTTGGGGGGTTGGGGTTGTTGTAGTAGCCCTCCGCAGGAGAAAAGCGCTCCGCAGGAGCACCCGGAGGGCCGCCGGAGGCAAAAGGGGGGTCCCAGGGGGTCTCCCCCTGGAAATTACCGGTTAAGCAGTAAAAATCAGTAAAAAATATAAATTACCGGTTAAGCAGTAAAAATCAGTAAAAAATATAAATTACCGGTTAAGCAGTAAAAATCAGTAAAAAATATAAATTACCGGTTAAGCAGTAAAAATCAGTAAAAAATATAAATTACTGGTTAAGCAGTAAAATCAGTAAAAATATAAATTACCGGTTAAGCAGTAAAAATCAGTAAAAAATATAAAATTACCGGTTA
>NW_008805030.1:0-624 GCF_000145635.1 Gaeumannomyces tritici R3-111a-1
CTGCCTCGTTGAGCTGACTTTATACGTTATCGGTGGGAAAAACCAAGTCAAGATTGCGCTAGCAATGCTGAGGGTGCCCGTGGAGTATTATGCTATCGCGGTTGAGATCATTATAACGAAGAGCCACTCGTCTCTTTGGAACCAGATCCGAAACGACCAAGTCATCCCCCCAGAGAAGACGTTGGAGGTGATTCGGAAGCGAATTAGTGTGAACAATGACAACGACGACGACAGCATCATGGTGGTGACCGAGGAGCTGCCGATCGATCTTGCGGATCCGTTCTCGGCCATTATGTTCGAGACGCCAGTCCGAGGTGCCACATGCACCCACCTGGAATGCTTCGACTTGAGTAACTGGCTCGAGACGCGCGAGCGCAAACCTCAATCTCGCAAATGCATCTCGCACCAGGCAGACGTATGCGAGGCGACGTGCCGCTGGCGCATTTTCGAGCCGACGCTCGTGGACAGATGGCGGTGTCCCATTAAAAGCTGTTTCGGGGACGCTCGTCCATGCAGCCTTGTGGTGGACGGGTTCCTGCTCGGGGTGCGCAAGGAGCTCGAGTCCACAGGCCGGCTTAACGCGCGCAGCATCCGTGTCTCGGCGGATGGATCCTGGAAGCCAGT
>NW_008805031.1:0-620 GCF_000145635.1 Gaeumannomyces tritici R3-111a-1
TTTTTTGTCTTCCCTTCCATTGAGGGCGGTTTTTCCACCACCCGGGCACCTGGGACTGTGTTTGCCCATGCTGTGAAATACGATACCGCCCGTACGCGCCACGTATAAGAAACCGGGCGCTAGTGTCACGCTGCCAAGCCGCCGCTCAATCACCAACCAACACCACCACCCTGGAATACCCGCAGCAGCCGTGCCTGACCCGGCAGCGGCGACTAGGGGCGTGGATGCCGCAGCCGTGGTGGGTGGCGTGTGCGCAGCGCCGTTATAGTTCCTGATATCCTTTATGGGTCCCGGGAGCTAGACAAGGCCCCCAGGAGGGAGGGGGGCGAACTGTTCGCTGTCCTCGGCGTCCAAGCCCACCGCCGCCGCATGTAGGTACGTGTCGTGCAATAGGAAGCACACATATAGCAAAGCTCATGGGGGATCGACCGAATTTCTGGAGCAAGGCGGTGGGTGCGAGAGAGGGAGAAAGATGCGGCTGTCCGCCAATCTCATTTTGTTTGCTTTTTTTTTTCTTTCTTTTTTTCTGACACGTCCACTCACGGTCCACAACCCTTGCAAGACATCGTCCATGGCTGCCTGCCTTTTTTCTTTTTTTTTCTTCTTTTTTTTTTCTTTTC
>NW_008805032.1:0-617 GCF_000145635.1 Gaeumannomyces tritici R3-111a-1
ACCCAGGCCGGGGACGCGGCCGCGACGCGGGAGAGCAGGCGGCCGGGCGGGGAGGCGTGCGCGGCGGCCAGGGCGGCGAGGAGGATGCGGGCGGCCGAGGCGGCCGTGTTGTCGCCGTCCAGGAGAAAAGAGAGCAGGGATGGGGACGGTGTTTGTTTTTGCTGGTGGTGGTGGTGGTGGTGTTGGTGTTGTGGTGATGGTGATGGAAAGACCTCGGCCCACTTGTCGTGGAGCAGTAGCAGGGCAGACAGGGCCAGCAGGACGCGGCCCGCAAAGACGACGGCGAGGGCGGCGCGCAGGCCTAGCGTCGGGTGCGGCCGCGTCGTCACGGTGAACTCGGCCGTCGTCGGGGACGGGCGGCGGACCTCGAGATGCGGCGCCGTCGACAGCATCGCGGCCGTGTATGGTCGGTGCGTCTGTTTTTTTTTTTGTTTTTTTTTTTACTTGGTTTCCATCTGGCAGTGCAACGGTGGCTTTGGATTCTGGCAGTGCAACAGGTGGCTTTGGATCGGGAACTTGTCACGATGCTTCATCCGCCTCTGCTTGGCCGGGCGCAGCAGCACCAAGGAATCGCAAAAGTCAAGACACGTGATGCGCTCCCCCGCAGCTGACTCGCT
>NW_008805033.1:0-611 GCF_000145635.1 Gaeumannomyces tritici R3-111a-1
TATAAGTACAATTTACCAAATATAAGGAGCAGTTTCCAAATCTAAATAAGCAACAGTACATGGTATAATTTAAACAGTTAGATGGTTAATGTACTGCTAGTAGTACAATAGGCTTTAACCATCAGAGGTATTTTCATTCACTATCCCTCTAGTCCTGTTGTGTTCGTTTAAAGTCCGTATAATTCTCCCCCCTGACATTTCAGTCAAGATACATTTCCGTACAAAAATTTAATAATTCATAAATATATTAACTAAAAGTACGAAAAGAGCTAGTAGCATCAGGGGCCTCGTTTAGTCTTCCTCTTTCTCCAGAATTACCTTTCTCCTTTAAATATAATTAAATCAACACCCAGTAAAATGTGAGGAAGGAATTCGTTAGAGTCCCTCCCTACTGGGTGAGTAAGTTCAAAAGAAAGTAATATTGCTGCGCCAATATAATAGACTTAATTTCACCTGAAATTATCCCTAGAGATCTAAAAACTTCATCTAATTAGCCGTTAACCGGAAGCCTTTAACGGCTGTAATTAGGATTCATTAATAATATCAAAAGAGAAATATCCATACCCAGGAGTGGTACAGGTTTATAAAAGTCTACGTTCCAAGTTCTTTTG
>NW_008805034.1:0-603 GCF_000145635.1 Gaeumannomyces tritici R3-111a-1
CTCGCTTGTGAACCACGTTAATGCAAATTTAACAAGTGGTTTTTATTTAAATCGATATGGGATCGTATTTTTTTCATTTATATATCGTTAATAATAAATAAAAGCTGTTATTATTTATAAAGCGATTTTTAAATTTATTACGTGTTTGAAAACGTTAAAATGGTTTAAAGTTTTTTTTTAATAAATATCGTTTAACGTGGTTCACAAGCGAGTCGGTCACACAAGCGAGTCGATCACTCGAAATTACGTGTTAAACGCGATTTTGATACCTTTGTTAATTCCGCCAATTTAAGCCCAAATTTGACCAAATTTTAACAGGTTATATTTAATTACGTAGCCGATTTTATAATGAATTAGTGACATTTTTACTATTACTCCTTTAAGGTTAGTTTGCATATTTACACAGTATATTACACAGTGTTTAAAACTAACCCTAAAGGAGTAATGGTAAAAATGTCACTAATTCATTATAAAATCGGCTACGTAATTAAATATAACCTGTTAAAATTTGGTCAAATTTGGGCTTAAATTGGCGGAATTAACAAAGGTATCAAAATCGCGTTTAACACGTAATTTCGAGTGATCGACTCGCTTGTGTGACCG
>NW_008805035.1:0-592 GCF_000145635.1 Gaeumannomyces tritici R3-111a-1
CAGGGGTAAGGCTTGGTATAAGCATACTACCCTATCTGTATTATTTTTTTATAGGAAGGGACCTCGCTACCACTCGGTCCCCTGAAATAAGGCAAATTATTACTATTATTTAGAACTTATGGACCATAATAATTTTAATTAGGTTTATTAATTAGAATGTTGAAATTGTGCCTCGCTAATGCTCGGCCCCGATTTACTCATTAAAATTATTATTTAATACTTTTTATAGGTAGGAACACCTCGCTACGCTCGGTGACAGGGGAGCAACCTTATTTAATTTTAACTTTTAGTTCTTCCAACTAACTTCAGGTGAAGCTTGTCTTAATACAACTACGCTTCACCCTCCTTTTTAAACCCTGACGGGCTAAAGATAGGTTACTTTTTTCTAAAGATAGGAAGGACCCCGAGAGCAGAGTTATTACTAGGTAGCTCTAGCTAGAATCTTACCATAATAATATTTATTAGGTTTAGTCTCTAGGGCTAAAGAATTTGACCTAGTACAGAGCTACGCTCTGTACCTTTTCTAATAAATATTATTATTATAGGTTTATTTTTATTATAAGAATTGTGCCTCGCTAAAGCTCGGCACCGA
>NW_008805036.1:0-586 GCF_000145635.1 Gaeumannomyces tritici R3-111a-1
GCAGCAAAAAAATCGCTAAAAAATATATTTAAAGCATTTTATATCCCGTGCAATAAAGCTAAATACCCAGTTTATTTTTTGCATTGCCCGGTGCGAAAGCAAATTTAACAACGCAAAAAAAAGCTTGATTTACAAAGCTTACTTATTACGAAATTCCAATAACTTTTATTTCGAAATTGTTACAAACCGGATCGCCGCCGGAAGCGGGGCGGGCAAAATCCCCTTTTTTACCCCGGGAAAAAGCAGCTTTTATACGGGAACAAAAAAAACCGATTAAGCAAAAAAAAGCAACAATTCCTTTGCAATAACCTTTTTTTAAACACCAATAGCAATTTAAAATATAACCCCGCCAACCGAAAAAACCCTTACACGCAACGAAATTAACGCAAAGTTAAAGTTACCCTTTTTTAACCAATTTTGCTTACAAAACGGAAAAGGAATTCCCTAAAATTAGCCAAACGATTTGTAAAAAAGTTTAAAAAGTTCCATACGGCAAAACAAAAAACGCAGCTATTACGCTATTTGTAAAAAACCAAAGCTTACGCATTCCAAAGCCTTTTCCCCCGCCCCNCCNCACCACTACTAC
>NW_008805037.1:0-582 GCF_000145635.1 Gaeumannomyces tritici R3-111a-1
CGTTGCCGCCGCGGTCCAGGATGTCGCCGTCGGGGCCGACCTTCATACCGCGCAGCTTCTTGGCGTCGCCTTCGACGACCTTGCCGATCTCCTCGCCCTCGAAGACGACCATGCCCCTGGAGTTGACCACGGCGTCGGGGAAGGCCTCGAAGGGGGCCGACTCTGTCATGACTCGAGCTCGTTCTCGGGGATGGGCTCGGCGCGGCTGATGACGGCGCCACTGTCGTTCCAGATGGCGCCCGTCTCGTCCACGCGCTTGCCCACGAGGTGCCCCGGGACGCCCTCCTTGATGCGGTCGACCACTTCGCCGTCGCCGTTAACGATGTTGCCGCACTTGTTGACCTTACCTCCCTTGAGGATGGAAAAGTCGATTTGATCAGCCACGTCTTCGGCCGCCTCACCGGCCTGCTCGCTGGCATCCGCCGCGGCGCCCTTGGCACCCTCGGCAGTCTCGCCGGCTTGGACCTCGGTCTCGCCGAGCTTCTCTTCTCCTTCCTTGGCAGTATCCTCTGCCCTCTCCTCGCCACCTTTGACGGTGTCTTCGGCCTTCTCCTCTCCTTGATTGGCGACGTCCCTGACCGC
>NW_008805038.1:0-581 GCF_000145635.1 Gaeumannomyces tritici R3-111a-1
CAAGTCTTGGGCCATCCGAGACATCGCGCGGGACCGAGGCCGGTGCGAGCCCCTCCTCCCGCCGACCCCGGCCCAGGAAAGGATGAAGAAGTGGCTCGATATAGTAGAAGCCACTAGATTAAAGCTACTAGGGTTATATGAGGATGACCCGCACGTCGCCGTCGTCGCGGATATGCTGTCTGATGAGGAGGAGCGAATGACGGCAGAAGATCTGGCCTCGTTCACAGCGAATTTGACCTTGGACACAACTAGATAGGTAGCTAAACCCAATGGAAATCTTTTTGGGGAAGCCGCAAGGGAGATCGTACCCAGCCATCTCCGTGTCTTGCATATCTCCGCCGGCCCCCAGCAATGGAAATAACCCGTCAGCCGGCACTTACTATCCCGCTGCCTGCCCTGCCCCTC
This sequence comes from Gaeumannomyces tritici R3-111a-1, assembly GCF_000145635.1. Lineage (NCBI taxonomy): Eukaryota > Fungi > Ascomycota > Sordariomycetes > Magnaporthales > Magnaporthaceae > Gaeumannomyces > Gaeumannomyces tritici. The sequence continues at coordinate 406 of NW_008805038.1, forward strand.
GTTTTCAGGTCGACACCCTCTTCGGTCCACTCCAGCTGCCGTTCCTGCCGATAATATTGGGTGGCTGGGTATTAATGCCCATGGTTACAGCCGCGTGCATCCTGCCGTAATATGACTCCTTTATAGCCAACGGGGGTGCAAAAAAACACCACCCGATACGTGGTGTGAGCCTATAG
>NW_008805039.1:0-580 GCF_000145635.1 Gaeumannomyces tritici R3-111a-1
GGTACGGTACGGAGGAGAGAGAGAGAGAGAGAGAGAGAAAAAAAAAAAAACCCTCTCGTCCGTCGGGTCAACAACAATTACCAGTCAGTGGGCACAACCTGGTCTATGCTTGCTCGTAAAGAAACAAACGAGAAAGCTGGAGGACGGGAGAGCAAGCCCGCACGGTAGTGTAGGTGGCACATGTTACCATCTTACGCAAGGCATCATGCCGTGCGGCATCACCGAGCCTGGGCTGGGGCGAGTCAGTTCTGGGGTTTGCGGGTGGGGGGCAAAGGCATGGCAGCAGCAGGTTTCCAGCCAGGCGAACTTCACAAAGATCCAATACTTTGCTGTTGTAATTGCCACGGCTAGCCCAAACTCGAAGAAGAAGGAGAAAAAAAAAAAAAAAACGCTTGGCCGAACGGAGAGGATGCGACGGTTCGTCGGCTGATACGGGCATTTTTTTGTTTCTTATCTCGTTGAAGATCCGAGGCTGGGATGCAATGCCTAGGTTAGCACGCCCGGATCAAAAAAAACGGAACACTTTTCAATTTTTGCGGTGGTATGCACTGGGGCAAAAATTGAAAAGTGTTCGGTTTTT
>NW_008805040.1:0-580 GCF_000145635.1 Gaeumannomyces tritici R3-111a-1
CTTTCCCTGGCGTTGAGGCGCAGAAAGGTATCAGATTTGTGCATGCTGGATTATGAAGACGAGAGGGTTGCGATCCCTGAGCCTGAGTCGAGCATCGCATCCATACCGTCCTTATAGTTCGTCGCAATAGTAGAGAGATAGGTAGGTACCGGGTATCCATCAGACGCGTGTGCTAGCCGCATTCGTTCCATCTCACACCTTCCAATATAACCACACTGCTAGCTCGACAGTAGCTGGGCAGACCTGCCTAGGTGCCTAGTAGGTATGTGCCCTCCCTGCGAGGAGGAAGTCTGTTGTGCAGCCAAGTGTGTAGCATGATCCACCCTCACCTGCACTTCTCAAGCGCCAACCTGCTCCAAATCCCGTCGTTACAAATCTTTATTCCTAAATCATACATATTCATCTCCTGCTTGATGGCGTTCTAGGCCAGCTCGCAAACCCCGAATAAGGACACCGAGAGACAGGGAGAGAGAGAGAGAGAGAGAGAGAGAGAGAGAGAGAGAGAGAGAGAGAGAGAGAGAGAGAGAGAGAGAGAGAGAGAGAGAGAGAGAGAGAGAGAGAGAGAGAGAGAGAGAGAGAG
>NW_008805041.1:0-578 GCF_000145635.1 Gaeumannomyces tritici R3-111a-1
CGCGACCGTTTTGCCGTCGTGCGTAAACACGACCGAGTCGACCGAGCTGCTGTGGCCTTCGAGCGTTGCTCGACAGCGGCCCGTCGCCGTGTCCCAAAACTTAACGGTCTTATCGCGGGACGCCGACGCGACTGTTTTGCCGTCGTGCGTAAACGCGACTGAGAGGACGTCGTCGCTATGGCCTCTAAGCGTCGCTCGACAGCGGCCCGTCGCCGTGTCCCAAAGCTTAACGGTCTTATCCCAGGACGCCGACGCGACCGTTTTGCCGTCGTGCGCAGGCGCGACCGAGCTAACCAACCGGCTGTGGCCCTCGAGCGTCGCTCGACAGCGGCCGGTCGCCGTATCCCAAAGCTTAACGGTGTTATCGTCGGACGCCGACGCGACCATTTTGCCGTCGTGCGCAAACGCGACCGACCTGGCCCCGCCGCTGTGGCCTTCGAGCGTTGCTCGATAGCGGCCCGTCGCCGTGTCCCAGAGCTTGACGGTCTCATCGCTGGACGCCGACGCGACCGTCTTGCCGTCGTGCGTAAACACGACCGAGTCGACCGAGCTGCTGTGGCCTTCGAGCGTTGCTCGAT
>NW_008805042.1:0-562 GCF_000145635.1 Gaeumannomyces tritici R3-111a-1
GAGCGGATGGTGAGCAAGGCCCAGAGGAGCTATGAGAAGAGGCTAGGAAGAGACGACAAGCGGACTTTGGCTAGCACATCAATGCTAGCTGAGGTGTATTTGGGAAAAGGGTTATGGGAGAAAGCGGAGTCGCTAGGGGTGCAAGTGATGGAAACAAGCAAGGCCAAGTTTGGGGTCGACCATCCTTCCACGCTGACGAGCATGGCAAACCTCGCGTCGACATACAGGAATCAAGGCCGGTGGGAGGAGGCTGAAAGGCTAAATGTGGAGATGATGGAAACAAGCAAAACCAAGCTCGGGGTCGACCATCCCCACACGCTGACGAGCATGAACAACCTCGCGTCGACATATAGCAACCAAGGCCGGTGGAAGGAGGCTGAAAGGCTACGAGTGGAGGTGATAGAAACAAGCAAAAACAAGCTCGGGGTCGACCATCCCGACACGCTGACGAGCATGAACAACCTCGCGTCGACATATAGCAACCAAGGCCGGTGGAAGGAGGCTGAAAGGCTAGACGTGGAGGTGATGGAAACTCGCAAAACCAAGCTCGGGGTCGACCATC
>NW_008805043.1:0-561 GCF_000145635.1 Gaeumannomyces tritici R3-111a-1
GTGACCCCTGGATGCCGTGACACGCTGCGTGACATTTTCTTTGCATGCACGGGCCATATTTCTCCCCATGGAGAGAAATATGGCCCGTGCATGTTGAAATTATGTCATTGCAGTCTTGCGCATCGCGATTTTTCATTCGGTCGTCGATTTTTTCCCCCCATTTGGATAAAAGTAAACTGCTGCTGTTTTCTCGTACGACCTAGGACGGAGGTTTAAACAGGAAGCACTTTTTCTTAAACCCTCCAGCTATTTTAGGGAACATTAGTGTTCGTTCAGTGGATCGCTGCTTAAAATGGAGGAAAGTAAGGCGGGCGAGTACAGAGGCAAGGTGAGGTTTTATGTTCGCACGCTTTGCGAGTATTTAAATTATGCACATGTTCAACTGTTCGCACCCAAGTAACGAAGAGTACACTCCAAACTGAACGTGCAACTTTACGCGATGATTCGCGTGAGATGCAGGCAACGCGACGAACACAGTGTGATAAATTTTATCCTCAGCCACTTCGCGAAAAAAACGCGTTCCGCTAAGCCACGTGAGCCACAAACTATGCATAACCGCTG
>NW_008805044.1:0-552 GCF_000145635.1 Gaeumannomyces tritici R3-111a-1
TACTCCTCCTCTCTCTCTCTCTCTCTCTCTCTCTCTCTCCCTCTCTTGACCACCCCTACACCAGGACACACAAGGGACGAGGAGGGAGGGAGAGAAGGGGCCCAGCTTACTGTGAAATGTGCGTGATTACTGCAACGAAGGACCGATTCGGGAGAAACGATGCACACTGATAATCTATAAAAAAAAAAAACCGAAAAGGAAGCGAACGGCCAACGGATGGATGCCACCCAGCATGGGCTCCCCCTCGGCTGCGGAGGCTGCGCGCGTGGGTGCACAGGCCGGCACTATTCTGCAGCAAACGAGCAGTAGCAGCAGCAGAGCACGAGACGGTGTCGCAGTGTGCGTGGAGATGCCTTCAAGGGGTTAGCCACTCTCCTCTCTTCCGGTGGCGCGTGTGGCACAGATGGGGTGAAGACAGTGAGAGAGGGAGGGTGGTGGGTTTTACTGCAGGTTGCAGGGCGAGAGGAGTGCGTTTGCTGCTGTGTTGTGTCGCCGACTGGTGCCTCGCCTGGACGATGGCGACGGGGGGGGGGGGGGGGGGGGCGGTCTCGT
>NW_008805045.1:0-548 GCF_000145635.1 Gaeumannomyces tritici R3-111a-1
CCGGCAATCCAATACATGCCCTTTTGATCGTTGATCGCTGTGTGACACCGGCAGCATGGGGCTCCAGCTGGTCGGTCCGCCGCCGTCGCCAATCCTGGGACGGTGAGGGTTGAAAAGCATTCCGAAAGACGAGCTCTAGAAAAGGCTCTCTATGTCCGTACGAGAGCAAAGTCAACTTGACTGACCATAATGTTAGTTACGAGAAGCCTTGCAATGCTAGGCAGAGTTTTAACATACTCGTCGACGGCGTGGCGGACGGAGCCGGCGAGGCTGCACAACGACGCCCGAGGAGCTTCGACCACTTTTTCCACGACTTTTGCGTTATGATGAGTCCGAACGAGTTGGCAAAGATCCCCGCACCGAAAACGTTTTAGGATCTGTTCGCTTTACTCGCTGTCCTGAGTGGTTTCCGTGACCTGACCGTAACGGCAGCGACGATGACAAGTTTGACAGCTGCATTCCGCAGCGGCTACTGCGGGGTTGGGCCGAAAAGCGGCGGCTAGCTCTCTTGCCTGTTGGTCGGCCAAGTGAAAGTTGTGGCGGCGCTA
>NW_008805046.1:0-543 GCF_000145635.1 Gaeumannomyces tritici R3-111a-1
AAAATGGTTGGGTTAGCCGGTTTAGCGTTCCGGTTAAAGCTTCCGGTAAATTACCGGATATATAACGTATTCCCGGCAAATTTATTGCGGGCGTTTAAAAAAAAGCTCGGCAAAAAACCAAAAAATAAAGAATTAAAAATGGAAAAAAAAAAAAAGGATCGCTTTAAAATAAAGGCTTTGCTAAAATATAAAAGGCTTTTGCAAAAACGAAAATACCTGGTTAAATAAATAGGTTATAACAAATCGGAAAATTCGTAAATCCCAAAAAAGGATATTACAAAAAAAATTGTTTAAGCGTATAAAACAAATTTATTAAAAGCAAGTTTATAGGATAGGAAAAATACCGGACTTTAGCGGGTAAATACCCGGAAAGGACGGGGGTATTACAGGAAAAAAGTAATAAAAGCTAAAAAAATGGCTTAAAAAAATGTTTTAACGTGCCGAACCGGCTAGCTATTAAAAAAAAACGTAAAAAAACCCGTAAACGGTTTATAATAACCGTAAAATATCGTGCTTTATAAACAAAAAGTTAGGTAAAAACGG
>NW_008805047.1:0-541 GCF_000145635.1 Gaeumannomyces tritici R3-111a-1
CCACCAGTAGTCCTTTTGTACTGCTTTGATGGTTTTATTTTGTCCCCCATGCCCGAAAATTGGAGGTGCATGCCTGTCCGAATGAGTGCTGTACGCAGGAAAATTTTGCCGTCCCGTGTCTGTTCTGGTACAAACATTTTGCCATGCTGGAGGCCCAGTTGCTGGGCGGCGTTTTCTTCTCGGATGAGGTCAGCAAGGTCGGCACCTTGCGGAATGTCTAGCTCGGTCCATGCCACCGCTGCAATCGTTGGCTGGATCCTTTCTGGAGGGATCAGGGCTATAGTACGCTCCTCCAGCTCCCGGGCTTTAACTGTTGGCAGCTCTGTTGTTTTGCGGGACAGTGCGTCCGCGCCGATGTTCTGTTGTCCTGGCCGGTAGGTGAAGGTGATATCGAAGTTCGACAAGAAGTCTGCCTACCGGACTTGCCGAGTTGAAAGGACCTTCTTCTGCGAGTTAAAGGCTAGGGCCTGGTGGTCTGTGACGACGAAAAACTTCATTCCAAGGAGTTCGGGATAATAATGCTTTAATGTTTGCACCACAG
>NW_008805048.1:0-535 GCF_000145635.1 Gaeumannomyces tritici R3-111a-1
GGGCCTTTTCATGGGCCTCCTTTTGCGGCCGGGCGCCGTGAAATCTATGCCGGAGGGTGTGGTATGGAATCCCTTGTGCGGCGGCGGCTGACCGAATTGATGCCCCGGCATCGATCAGCCGGAGCGCCTCGGCGATTTGGACCTCCGTATATTGCTTCTCCATTGCTTTGGCAGTAAAATGCGGTTAAAAGTATGGCGAGTGAATGCATTTTCGTCGAGATATACGAGAGTAGCGGTGAGGGTTGATGCGGGGGCGGAGTCGGATTTGGGTGGTGCAGAACAGGGGTGGTGCGGAACAGGGGTCTCTAACTTATACCCTACTTTCTCCGTCACTACCGCCGCAGATTTGGCTGAAGTTAACGGATCTTCGAGATTATCAAGCACAACTTGAGGGTTGAAAGGCCAAAGCCCGCACTTCAACCACGCTGATTTCACCGTAGCAACCTTAAACGCGCGCCGGCGCATGTTTTTAAGGCCGTCGAGGAATTCCGGACGATCGTAGTCGAGAGCGCCGAGCTCAGTCTGCCTCAAAAGA
>NW_008805049.1:0-534 GCF_000145635.1 Gaeumannomyces tritici R3-111a-1
GCTTTCCAATATTAAGTATATTAACACAAAGATATTTATCCATTCCCGCTACTTTAGCCGCAATCGAAGGGTTATTTTCTACCGCTACTAATATTATAACCCCAAGCCGTAATAAATTAAAATCGGAAATAAGCCGTAAAATATTATTATTAAAAAGCTGGAATATAAGCGATATATCGATTTTGCAAAAGGAATTGCAGCAAAAAGAAAAAGTTTCCAGCGAAAATAACGATTCGGAAAGTTAAATAAGTAAATTTATATATTAAATATAAATAATTACTGTTTTTATTGTTGTTTTTACTATTGCTTTTATTACTATTTTGTTATTTTTCTTTTTATTATTATATTATTGCTATCTTTACCGTTATTTTTACTTTTTTTTTAATTATTTTTTACTTATAAATTTTTTTTGTTTTAATTGTTTTTATTATTAATTTTTTTACTTTTAAATCCAAATTTATTTAACGTTATATATATAACATAACTTTTTAAAAAAAATTTCAAAAATATGTAGAAATTTATGTAAACTTATGC
>NW_008805050.1:0-530 GCF_000145635.1 Gaeumannomyces tritici R3-111a-1
CCTTTTTGGCGGTGCGCTTCCGTAGCGGTATTAAACCGCTTTGGCTAACGCTTACTTTTCTTTACGCTTAACTGCTCGTAAAGGCTTTACCCGGGAATTAACCGTTTTCCCGCGTGCAGCCCTTTTTGCAAAAGGCCGACAAAGCCGCGTTTTGCTTGTTTGTAATTAATTAATTAATTGCTTCGTTATGTAATTTGCTAGGGCTTGCTAAGCTTAATCGTTATTGCTTTAAAATTCGAATTGCTAACTTTATTTTGTTTGCCTAAATGGTTTAAAGCATTTGGGGACCCTTCCTTTCCTCCCCCTTTTTTATCTTTTTATTACTTTTTTTTATTGGCCCGTTATCGGCATTCCTTTATTCGGTGCATTACGTGCGTTATTTTTTTTTGTTTATGCTTTAAAAGGCCCCAACCTTTAGGGCACGTGCAGGGTAATAACCCTGCCAAGCACGTAAAAAGGGTGCATTCGAAAATCGGATTAGTGGTGGTAGCGGACGGGTGCAAAGCGGTAGCGCAAAGGTAAAGGAGGTA
>NW_008805051.1:0-528 GCF_000145635.1 Gaeumannomyces tritici R3-111a-1
CGCCTGTACTCCTGAAAGGGACAGATACGTAGTGCAGCAGCGTTTGAGCCTCTCATGGCTGGGGCCCTCCCATTCGAATCCAAGTTCAGGCCACAAGTCCTGGAGGCCCTTTTCCTTTACCAAGAAGTCCCGTACTGATTCGTGAACAAACTGTACAGTTGGCTGCTTGGATTTGGTAATCTCGGCAAGACCTTTCGAGGAACTCGTGACCAATTTGACACAGGCATTCATGTTGCTGACGTCTGGGACGTCGGAGTCTACCTGGCGGTCGTTCTGCGCCGACTGTTGGTCCAACAGGGCCACCCACAGCGCGTGGCGGAACTCGGCTGGAGTCAATGGTCGCTTTGCACAGAGGATCCAGAGAACGCAGAGCAGCAGGCGTTCGGGTGATTTCTGATCACGCATCAGGATGCTCTTGAACAGGTCGCTCAACTTGTCGGGGATTTTCGAAAGTTTTGTCCTGAGAGCGAGGCCGCCGTCGTCGTCCTCTTCGTTTAGGATATCCACAACGAGGACGATCCATAGAAA
>NW_008805052.1:0-527 GCF_000145635.1 Gaeumannomyces tritici R3-111a-1
GTGTGTGTGTGNGNGNGNGNGNGNGNGNGGGCCGACCAGCTATGAAAGCTGGTGTCCGTCTTTGATAAAACACCTTGTATCTCCTTTTTTTTTCACCCACAAATGCGTGCTCGTCGTCGGCATCCAAAGACCGACAGCAGCAACGAAAGAGCAAACCTCCCCTCGGCGGGCCATGTCCTCCGGAGGGGAAAGTGCCGGGGAAAAAAAAGAAGAAAAAAATGATTCCGTTGCGATTCCCCCGTCGTCGGAACGATCGGCAGAACATCTCTTCAGTCCGTGTGTGGAAAAAGAAGCAGGCAGGCAGGCAGGCAGGCAGACCATCGGCAAACATTCTGGTTGGAGTAAGCAGCATACATATCTGGAACAGTATCTGGTGCCATACCAGCTGTGGAGAAAATCACAGGCGCGAGGGCTACAAACGAACCCTTCGCTCGTCGGGCCGAGACCCGCTGAAAGAACAGAGCCCCTTGAGGATTTCGGGATTGTCATGGTCAAGACGGTCGACATCAAGGCGTTGGACCTGTTCC
>NW_008805053.1:0-526 GCF_000145635.1 Gaeumannomyces tritici R3-111a-1
TCCTCGCGGCGCGCGGCGGCCCTGGCGGCGACGTCGACATCGACAGCACGCGCCTCACCCTCACGAGCGAGGGCGCCTACGACCTCGGGACGGCGCTCAACACGGCGGCGCGCGACGGCCGCGTCGACGCCGCCTGCCTGCCTGCTGCTCGCCCTGGGCGCGAGCGCCGACACCGACGTGAGCCTCGAGGCCCGCGTCCAGCCCCTACTGCACACGGCCCTGGCGGCCCGGCCGCTGAGCGTCGACCTGGTCTGGCTGCTGCTCGCGTCGGGCGCGGACCCCAACAAGAGGGCGTTGCGGAACCTGTGGGACCACCGCGAGACCATCCGCGACACCTGCTCCCACGAGGTCTTGCTCAGGCCCGGCCGTGTGCCCTCCGACGACCGGGCTTATCTGGATGCGTTGGACCTCTTGATTGCCTACGGTTATGACATTCACGCGCTGCCTGACGTTTGCGGTCCTGAGGATCCACGACCGAGGTATCTGGTATGTTTCTTTCCTTCTTTTATTTTCTCTCTCTTTTTTT
>NW_008805054.1:0-520 GCF_000145635.1 Gaeumannomyces tritici R3-111a-1
AAAAAAAAAAAAAAGGGCTCTGTAAGCATGGTGTGCACACGCACGGCCGTCCGTCTGGCGATGATGACGGGCAGCGCACAGCCAACCCTTTCCCAGCACCGAGCCGACCCCGTCAAACAGGGTAGGGTAGGCAGGCAGGGAAGGGAAGGGAAGGGGAGGGGGGAAACTTGCTCTCTCGACGCAAGAGGAGAAAAGGACAGGGCCGGGGTCGACAACGCCGGGCTCCCATGCAGCCGAAAGAGAAAAAGGAACCAAAGGAGGGCAGGCATGCATGGCCTTTGTCCGAAGAAGACGCCCGTGATCGGACCAAAGAGAAAAAAAAGAAAAAGAAAAAGAAGAAACCAAAGAATACGGGGGTGTGTGTGTGTATGTGGCCGGCCATCTCGGCCTCTCACTCCCACCTTGAAACAGCGAGGCCAAAGCCAAACAGACTTTTGAGCCCGGCCGGCGGCCATTTTCATTCTTTGACATGCTTCTCCCGTCTTCCGCGGGAGTGTTCATTATGGGCGTGGCCATCTCC
>NW_008805055.1:0-516 GCF_000145635.1 Gaeumannomyces tritici R3-111a-1
AGCAGGAAGCCATGAGTTCTCCGGACTTGCAAGTTGATAGCAGCTACAGCTGGCAGTATCTCGAAGCCAGGAGCCAGGGGGTGGTTAACCAGTATCGCGCCTGGGTGATGTCCGTGAGGCGCCCGGTTCCCGGCCAGAACGGACCGATCTCTGGGACTTCTTGGCATCCCCCGCTGACCGTCAGCTCGCCTCAATTCTTTCAATCCCCGACAGCATTCAGCGCGCCGCCCCAGCAACCCCAGCCAACCCAGCCAACAGCGCATCCCGGGCAAATGCACTGGCGGAACGGACAACTGTCGGCCACGAGCCCAGTCGTCGAAAATCTCCGTCACCCCGCTTACGCGACACAGGCACAAGGGCTGCCGCAAACGATAAGCCCTGGCGCTCAAGGCGGCGTGTATTCAAACGCTCCGCGACGGCAGTCCTCTGAACCGACACCGCGCCATTTCCCCGGGGGGCAATCGTTTCAACCACAAAGCTATGCAACGGTCCCTGCTGCCCAGGCATCGCCCCGCC
>NW_008805056.1:0-506 GCF_000145635.1 Gaeumannomyces tritici R3-111a-1
GTTCGATACGGCCGGTGACCTTGGCGCGCGCCCGCTCGTTCCTTGCCCGGTCGACGCCAGCCGAAATGCGGGCTGCCTCGCTTGCTTGCCGGTACTCCTCGACGAACGCCTCGACGAGGTCTGGCTGCAGAAGCCTGTGGCGCAGCGCGTCCAGAACGCGGTGCTCGAGCTGCGAGGTGCTGATCGTTCGGCCGTTCGCGCAGGTGCCCGTCGCCCGCGCCGTGCTGCATCCCCAGCGCTCGGCGCCCACGACGGTGAATGTGCCCCCGCACACGCCGCAGCGGATGAGCCCGGAGAGCAGCCGTTTGGAAGGGGTTCGGCGAATGCCGGCAACCCGCTCGGGTGCGTTCTCCGCCGCCGCTACCAGGTTCCAAAGTTCCTCGTCCACGATGCGCAGGTCCGGGACGTCCTGCCGCTTCCACTCCGACTCCGGGTTGGCACGCGACACGCGCTTCCTGGTGATCGGATCGCGAACGAAGCGCTGCCTGTTGAAGACGATCCTGCCG
>NW_008805057.1:0-502 GCF_000145635.1 Gaeumannomyces tritici R3-111a-1
ATCTTTCAGTATTTGGTTAAATTAAACATTATAGCTTATTTTGTTATCAATCTTATAGCCGTCAGGCATCAATAATGACACAGCAACCCGCAATAGTTAGTATTGTTATTCCGTGTTATAATCATGGGCAATATCTTCAAGAAGCATTGGATAGCATAGATTACAATAAAATCAACTACAGTGTTGAAATTATTATAGTTGATGACGGATCTTCTGATCATGAAACACTTCAAAAAATTAGAGAGTCTAAAGCAATTAAATTATACGGTTATTCATCAAACGAATGGAGGACCCGGTAAGGCTCGCAACACCGGAATAAATGTTGCAATTGGAAAGTATATTCTACCATTAGATGCTGACAATAAAATAAATCCTAATTACATCAATAAAGCCATCCCTTATTAGAAAAAAACCAGGCAGACATTGTATATGCTGCTCCGGAATTTTTTGGAGATACTTCACTTAAGAAGCGTCAATTTAAAGTTCGTCCATTTGATGATTT
>NW_008805058.1:0-635 GCF_000145635.1 Gaeumannomyces tritici R3-111a-1
CTAAGCAGCGCTGCATACTTCTAAGCAGCAGAAATAAGCCTACTACGTAGCAAGCAGCAGAACTAGGAAACTTCAATGAATAAATTTTTATAATTTTGTAATCTTATTTAAAGATTCTGTAATATAACTTGCATTTATTTTAGTAATAAACAATGTTTGTCTACTATCTATTTTTAGTGCACTTTTACCTAATTCATATATAAATCCTATAGTAATAATAACTATAAAACCTAAAGTAACTAATAGTCCATATACATTATTAATATATTCACTAACAGCAAAAGGGAATGTTAATAAAATTTCTAGATCTAATAATAAATAAACCAAAGCAAATATAAAGAATTTTACTCCAAATTGAGTTCTGTTTTGACCCAAAAAGCTGTGAAAACCACACTCAAATATACACCTAATTCACTTCCTTAAATAAGTATTTACCTAAATAAGGCTTAGATGTATTCATATATTTATAAATAGTACTATGTGCAATGTTCAAAGTTCTAGCTGCTTCACGCATAGACACGTAAATAGTGGAAGTATTATTAATAATATCTAATACTTCTATCTTTTTCCCAGAACGCCAGCTTTCTACAACTTTATCTTCCAATTTTTCAGGTAAAGCTAATTTTTTTAAGATA
>NW_008805058.1:655-1529 GCF_000145635.1 Gaeumannomyces tritici R3-111a-1
ATAGAATTTAGAAAATCTACTTTATTAATTATTAAAAGATTACCTGCTAATTTTGATTGTAGTAATAAGATTGGTAAAAGCTATGGTAATGATAATGGTAATAAAGAAAAATTCGCTTCGGCTTCAGTAGGCGTAGGCTCCGCCTACCCAAATTGAAAAAAAAATTTATTTTTTTTAATATTTATAAATATTTATTTATATATTTATTAGGGAGCGCATACAAAAAAGTGGTTAATTATTCAACTTTAACTGGCATCAGTAGCTTTACTAGCTTCACTAGTCGTGATTTAATTATAAGAAATAATCCAATGGCCTCGGGCCATCAATTAATTAATTCTAATATATTAACTTCGTTATCTTTCTATAAATCTAATAATATAGGTTGATCTAGTTTATCCAGATATTATTCTACTGTTAGAACTAGAACAGAAGAGAATATAACTCCTATAGTGGGATACTCTAATGCTGATACCTGTAAAGCTATTATTATAGTTGATAATAAAGGAAAGACAGGTATATATCGTTGAGTAAATCTTACTAACAACAAGAGTTATATTGGATCGGCTGTGGACTTAAAAGAGAGGTTTGTTAATTATTATAATATTAATCATTTAATGACAAATAGTAGTATGTTAATTTGTAGGGCTTTAATGAAGTACGGGTATTCTAATTTTAGGTTACCTCGGGCGCCGCTAGGCGGCTGAGGAAGTCCCCTGTGGGGACTAGAAATATTAGAATATTGTGAGCCAGATAATAGATTTCTTAGGGAAAACTATTATATAGGTGTGTGTAGTCCAGAATACAATATATTAAAAGAGGCTAATTCTATGCCCAGTAGATTAGGTACAGTGCGTTCGGAGGCAAGTAAGCTAAA
>NW_008805058.1:2976-4612 GCF_000145635.1 Gaeumannomyces tritici R3-111a-1
CGTATGAAGTAAGCACACATCTATAATTTAAATTCTTAGATTAACAGGTTTAAATAATTTAATTATAAAAAAACTAAAATAAATATTGAATAGTATAATGATAAGGATTATATATATTTGCATTAAAATAAAAATGATACAAGCTGCAAGAATTATAGGAACAGGTTTAGCTACTACTGGTTTGATTGGGGCAGGAGTAGGAATTGGGGTTGTATTCGGGGCATTAATATTAGGTGTGGCTAGAAATCCCAGTATGAGGGCACAATTATTTTCATATGCTATTTTAGGATTCGCGTTTAGTGAGGCTACTGGGTTGAGCAGCAAATAGCTCAGTATAAAGGGGGTAAATTGCAAAGAGTACATAGTGTTGTTTAACTAACATGTTAATTTGCAGCTAAGTTTAATATAATACATAAAATATATATATTAAAAATGTTCAACGACTAGTAGATGAGTAAAGTATTAACAATAATTCTACCATGTGCGCCTCCATATTTTACAATATAAAATATAAGACATAGTCTAGACAAGGGAGAGATCTCTTGATATACTAAAGTATATAAGTCGTAGCTTATTTAATATACTTTAAATTGTACAATTTAAGTAGAAAATTTTCTACTTTTATTAATAAATCATTTTATTCGCCAAGTAGTTACAATCCTGTAAAAACATATTACGATCCTAAAAATGAAAGGGAAGAAATTCGTAAAGATAATAACGGGAAAGTAGGAGTGTATATGTGACAAAATAAAATTAATAACAAACTGTATGTAGGTAGTGGTGATCCTCTATACTTAAGATTAAGTGATTACTATCAACCATGATATCTAAAAAGTAAAAAAAATTTATATATTATAAGATCATTGAACAAATATACGATGAATAATTTCATTTTACATATTATGGAATATAGTGATTCAGATAATGTTATAAAATGTGAACAAAAATGAATTGATTTATTAAATCCAGAATATAATATTAACCCTACAGCTGGAAACAGTACAGGGTTCAAACATAGTGATGAAAGTAAAAATAAAATAAGGGTTCTAGCTACAGGAAGAAAACATACAGAGGAAGTTATAAATCATCCCCTCTCGGGGACGAATCGTCAAGGTATAAATAATAATTTTTTTAATAAAACACACACTCCTGAGACTATAGAGAAATTAAAAAATTTAGCTCAAAATAGAACACATGTTCCTGTTAAAGGGTTAGATGTAGAAATAACTGACCTGGAAACTAAAATTACTACTACTACTAGTAGTGTAAGAGAGGCGGCTAAATTGTTAAACTCGGATATTAAAACTTTATTAAGGAGAGAGAAACTTAAAATAATTAAAGGAATAAATAAGCCTTATAGAAATAGATATATTATTATCATAAACAGAGATAATAATTAATAAAAAGTATTTGCTTTAATGATGGCATTTTTATTATTATATGTTGCTTAATATAATAATAAAAAAGTATTTGCTTTCATGATGGCTTTTGGATTATTATATGTTGCCTCATATAATAATCAGATAACTTCATAGCTAAGTATGCTTATTTCTGCAGCTATTAAGCAGCAGAAGTAAGCTAGAAGATAAAGTTAAAATAAGTACGCCACTACAAACAGTAGTGCTTATCGGTTAGG
>NW_008805058.1:6075-6696 GCF_000145635.1 Gaeumannomyces tritici R3-111a-1
AAATTTATTTGTTTTAGAGGCAATTGAAAGCTATTTTTTAAATATTTTTAAGTTATCTTGATTGGACGGAGTGTTTAAGTATTCTTTAAATAAAGGTACTGGAGTTTATTCTTTGGTTATTTATACAGTAGATATAAATTTTTACTATATTTTACCTTTTTTTGAATCTATGATGTTTTTTAGTAGAAAAAATATAGATTACCTTTATTGAGTAATTACGGTAATAATTCATAAACTAGGTTATTATTATTTACCTGAAGGTAAAAAGATAGCTTTAGAAATATCGTCAGCGACAAATAAATTTCGTTATACAACTAATAGCTCAAGTAAAGTAAAATTACCCTGTAGCGAGTTAATATCTAAATTATTAGCTCAAACACCTCCTTTTGATATTTCAACAGGTAGTCATTCCGAGTTAGTTCGTAAATTCATTATAGCTAAAGGAGGACGAAAAGGTTTATTGTCTATATTTACGAAACAAGTGGTAGCTTTAATGAAATTAGCAGCGACTATAATAAATTAAAAAAATTAAAGGGTTCACCTTTTTCATCTTACGGTGATGGACATGAAGTCCTTGGTTTAGATAGAGGTAGTAGAGTAATTGGGAGGTATATTGATACT
>NW_008805058.1:6716-8286 GCF_000145635.1 Gaeumannomyces tritici R3-111a-1
GTAAAAGTTTATTTTTAGATATAGCAGATATTATTAATAAAAGATATAGTACAAGTAATAAATCAACTAATATTGATAAAGTTATTGGAGACTTATTTGAACAGTTTAATGATATTTCAAAAACAGACTCACCGTTTAATATTGAACATTTTAACTCTCATGTGGATAATGCGCTTAAGTTTAGAATAGCAAATAATCAGATAAACCTAGAATAGTGTATATATACACAAATGAGGGTTTAATGGAGGGTTCTCCTGCGCGAAGCCCGCTTCTTTCAGTTTGTAGGCGTACGAATAGCTTCACACGCCTATATCATTAAAAGAGCGAAGCGCTTTATAAATTAAGCAAGATCTTGGAATATAAATACATTGATAAAGACATCTGCCTTTTACAGTGCAGTAAGATGAAGGGAAGACTAATAGCATGCGTTATCTACAGGTATAAAGTATGCTACCCGTATATTGATTATGATTTATGATAATATTTATCTTTCATTGGTACCTATAGTGTCATTTAAGAATGCCGATATACAAAAGTGGGAAATTGTAAAAGAAATAAAAAGTAAGGCTGGAATTTATCGATGGATAAATATTAATAACGGTAAAAGTTATGTTGGAAGTAGTGTCGATTTATCTAAACGTCTTTATAGGTATTTTAGTTTAGCTCATATAATAGCCGAATCAAAACATAGTGCTATATGTAGAGCATTAGTTAAATATGGTTACGTAGGTTTTCAGTTTGAAATCTTGGAGTATTGCGATAAGAAAGAAACTCTTATTCGAGAACAATATTATTTAGATTTATTAAACCCTGAGTACAACATTTTGAAAAAGGCGGGTTCTCCTTTAGGTTTTAAGCATTCAGAGGAGACCAAAGATAAATTGAGAGGGGCTAAAAATTTCAGTCCTGAACACTTACTTAAAATTAAAGAACACATTAATAAACTAAATAGTCAACATTCAGTAGCAGTTGTAGTCTCTGATACTGTAAATGGCACTAGTGTTGAGTATGCTTCCATACGTTTAACTTGTAGCTTGCGCAGGAAATTGATTTTTTTAAAAAAAAAAAATCACATAAAAAAAAATATATTTTTTTTAAAATGTGCCGATGTTACTATTAAAAATTATATAGATAGTAATAATCTTTTTAGAAAGCGTTATATTATTTCTTCTAAAGCTAATAAAAATGATTAATATAGTAGAAATAATAATAATAATGAAATACTTTATTTCTAATACAATAGTACCTAAATTTACGTTAGTATCTAAGTTTACGTTAGTCTGTTTGTATCCCTTTTATTTAATTAGTCCTCTTAACACAATAGTTTAGCAAGGCATTAGGTTTAAAATCAAGCAGTAATACTTGTAATCGTTACTTAGATACCAATCGTTTATATAAGGGTAAATATCTTTTTTCGTCTAAGCCCGTAGATAGTGCGTCTAGGTCTTAATTAAAGATATCCTGGGCGGCTGCTTCGCACTGACAAGGAGTCGCCTAGGCAGAGAATTAAATTTTTTTTTATAATAATAAGTAGATTATGAGAGGCCCCGATTTAGGATTAGCTCTTATT
>NW_008805058.1:9319-11745 GCF_000145635.1 Gaeumannomyces tritici R3-111a-1
TTCTCTTGATTAGTTAAAGAAATAGTTGTCTTTATTTTTATTGTTTATTTATTTAAAGTTAAAATGATAAGGAAGAAAAGAACAATAATCTCGTGGTAGGCTGTTTGGTGTATAAATTGCATAAAATAAATCGGCACAGACTCAATCGAAGACCTCGATTATGAGAGACGTATCTAATGGTTGACTTATCCGTTATCTACATAGTAATACAGCTTCTGCCTTTTTCTTCTTAGTGTATTTACATATTGGAAGAGGTATGTATTACGGATCATATAAAGCACCTAGAACTTTAGTTTGAGTTATAGGTACAATTATACTAATTCTTATGATGGCTATAGGTTTCTTGGGTTACTCAAACATAGCCCAAAACGATCACAATATTAAAAGAATTACAACTAGAACTAGAACTAGAACTACAACAGAGCTTGCGCGAGGCTTCGCCTTCGCGGCTTATAATCCTTCCCCCGAAGGATTAAAGCACAAAAATAAAAGATACTATTCTACTTGTAGTAATAGTAACACTTATATAATAAATGATTTTATTAAATCTAAAAATCTTAAACCTGTTTTCATTTATGATAATATACAAGATGATTCAGTACGTAAAATTATAGCTAAAGAGACAAAAGGACTTAGCGGTGTTTATATGATATTGAATAAACAAACTTTAAGTTATTATATAGGATCTGCTTCTACGGGAAGATTTAATTCAAGATTTACAAGTCATTTAATATATTTGACTGGTAGTAAAGTAATAAAAAATTCAGTTAAGAAGTATGGTTTGCATAATTTTTCTTTTATAGTCTTAGAATTATTTCCTGAAATAGTTAATCAAGAAAATAATAAAAAATTATTAAATATAGAGGATTTTTATATAAAATCTCTTTTACCTGATTATAACATTTTAACTGAAGCAGGATCTAGTTTTGGTTATAAACATACGGAAGTAACCAGGATAAAAATGAAAACTAATTATAGTGAAGCCCGTAGGCAACGAATAGGTACGCTTAATAAGGGTAAAAGCTTTTCTATTCAAACTATAGAGAGTATGAGACAATCAGCTTTAAACAGAAAACAAGTAAATTATACAGAGGTAGGGATTATAAACATGAAAAAAAATTCTAAAGCTATCGTAATAAAAGAATTGAATAATATTGTTTATGGTGAATTTAATAGTATAATTGAAACGTCTAAAGCTTTAAATTGTTCTACTAAAACTATACAAAGAGCATTAAAAAGTCCTAGTAAAATCTTGAAAGCTCTGGGTAAGAAATGAGTTGTTTATATTAATAAATAATATTGTGGTCGTAGTCCTGTTATTAACAAGTTTTATGCAATTTATGAAAAAAAAATAAAACTTAAAGCAGAATGGTCTGACAAGATCATTGAAGAAATACGTTTTCTTTGGCTATACTAGTGAAAACGATCAAAGTATACTTAATTTATAGTATAAGAGATCGTCGGTTCTTCATAGGATCGCGACAGACTGGGTCACTGGTGGGTAGCTGAAATGCTGCTTAATGCACAGTCGAAACTTTTAGTTAATTTAAACTTAGAATATTACGTACTTTGTAATTCTAACTTAACACTCAGAATTCGAGCTATGTAAACTAAAGGTAAAATAATGCCTCTAACAGTCAAACTCCGGGGACATCCTAAAGCTTTAGTAACCAAAGTATATTAGAAATTTTAGAACTGGCCTGCGTAATGACCCAGGGTATGGTAATATCACTAAAGATGAAGAAGGCAATCTGAAATGGATTATCGCGGATCTAAATCAGATAGTCCTATATCTGTAAAAGAGCAACGAGTAGACGGCTGTTGATCGGTTAAGTCTAAGGCAATAGATTTAACCGATTTAAGGTGTACTCTAGCAGAATTTAGAAATAAATTCATTATACTTACTGATTTTTTCCTTAATAAATAAAAATTTATATTATCCATTCAAAAAATTCTATTCTAATTTATATATCTGCCTTCAAACATCACCACCTAAACCTCATAATTTTTGTGATGAAACATTACAATTACAGAGTAGCATTGGCTTTCAACTTGCAATTGCTAGCTTAGTTACAGTATTCAACCATAAATTATGTTTTTCATTTGTAATTAAATTTATAGTATATGTCCTTTATGTATTGGGATCCATTTGTTATACCTTTATTTGCTGTAATATTGAATTAATAATAGGAATATTTTTTTTGTGATATTATGAAGATAATTTTTTACTATTAAGTAAAATTTTTTGCAATCTTGGTTCTAAATTAGGATTACCAAGAGAAAAGATTAATATTCTTATACCACAATTCTCAAGTAGTAAATTATTTTATAAACAATCTATAGGTTTATTATTAATAGGAATAATTAAGTCTTATTGTGGAATATCACTAACTATTACGGTAATTTTTGTTATATCTTTAATTATA
>NW_008805058.1:12136-14539 GCF_000145635.1 Gaeumannomyces tritici R3-111a-1
TTATTGAGTGAATTAGCGGGCCGCGATGTAGGAATTATTGTAGACTCAAGTGATAATCATGAATCCTACTTTACGGTTGCTAAATTTAAAGATATTCAAGAAATTATTATCCCTATTTTTTCAAAATTCCACTTTACTACTTCAAAATACTTAGATTTTAAGGATTTTTGCCTAGCAGCAGAGATTAAAAATTCTTCTGTTTTAGGTAAAAGAAAGTTAAGACAAGATGAATTAGAGGAAATCTTAAGTTTAAAATCCAGAATGAATAGCCTAAGAATTCAATTTAATGCTCAGGATATCCCTAAACGTCCTTTAACACCTAATAGATTATTAGGGTTTATAGAAGGAGATGGATCATTTGGTATTACAAGTATGATTCCAACTCTTACTATTAAACAACACTCTAAAAATGTACATTTTTTATACGAAATAGCCGAATATTTAAACACTATACCTTACAATCCTGATATTGGACCAAAAGAAGATAATCTAAATACTAGACCTGTGGCAACTATATCGAACTCAGGTTTTAATTCTAGTATTTTATGTGTAACAAATATATTACAACTTTATAACTATGTATTACCATTTTTTAAATCATTAACCTTTAGATCTAGAAAAGCTGTAGATTTTCAATTATGGGAATTGGCAGTAAAACTAAAAGCTTTAGGTTATACAACTAAACCTCAAGGTAGAAATTGTTATATAGAAATAAGTAAATATATTAATAAGCGTTATACCACAAGTATTCAATTAGAACAGGCCCCTAACCTAAAAAATATTTATGATTTATTAGGTAGTTCTCCTGTGTTTGACTTATCTTCAGGGTTATCATATAAAGCTTTCTCGGATATTGTTAAAGTAAATAATAAAGGTAATTCGGGTTATGGTGTAAATGTATATGATAGCGGTGTATTAATTAAAGGTTCTCCTTTCTCTTCTTATACTCAAGCTGCTATAGCTTTAGGTAATATTAATATTTCTTCTGCTATATCTAAAAAAATAGATACAGACAAGTTATACAGAGGAAGATACTTATTTGAGTCTACTTCCAATTAGCCTGATATTTGATAACAAGACAAAACACATTTATTATATATACAATAAGTAAGTTTGTATGTGCTGCCTTATGGGCAAATGTCACTGTGGGGTGCTACTGTTATTACAAACCTTATCAGTGCTATTCCATGAATAGGACAAGATATAGTTGAGTTCATTAAAATTCCAAATATATATGTCTTTATAGGACAATTTACATTACCAAATTATGACACTTTGTTTATGACGGGTACGCAGGGAATTTTACCTGTAATTGGAATCCGTTCTTCGAGATCACTGAGCAATAGATCAAAATGACTAACGGAATCTGAATACCTTTCTATTCCTAAATCTTTTTTTGCCTTTTTAGCTGGATTTATAGATGCGGATGGATGTATTTCTATAAAAAGAGACCGGGGTTATGTAAGCTTTAGTTTAATTATTTCACTTCATATAGATGATATTTTAATAATTAATTATATTCAATCTATATTAAAATTTGGTAAAATTTATACTTATCCCGGAAGGAAAAGTCCTACAGTTAAATTAGTATTTAATAAAACTGAATTACAAGAGTTATTATTTCCTTTATTTTTACATCATGGAATCTTTTTCTTAACTAACACCCGTAGGGCGCAATATGACATTGCTATGTATATTTTACAAAAAAATATAAAATTTGCTTCAGAATTACTCTTATCAGCCCCAGTTATACGAGAACTGCCTACAAGGGCAGAGGATTATTTAAAATTACCTTTTTTTAAGGATTGAATAGTGGGGTTTGCTTGTGGTGAGGGTTCTTTCTTTGTTAAGCAAAACAATGATGGTTGTTTTCAACTTAAACAAAGATTACATCCGCTTTTGTTTGAGGCTTTTAGGTTAGTTTTCAATACTACTCGTAAGATCACTATAGACCAAAACTTGTATATGCAATTTGGAGTGAGTTCCAAATCTGATATACAGGGGGTTATAAATTTTTTCTCTTTTTCTGGTCATCATCCATTGGTTGGTAATAAATCTATACAATACTCAGCTTGATTAGAAAAATTGCGAAATTCCTCACGTTACGGTAAACTTAATTTTCCATGTTAAGTCACAAGGCAAATAGGAGGTGGTAATGTAAACTTATATTTTTCAAATTGAGCTCCTCTAGATTAGTAATAATTTAGAGTAAAATAGAGGAGAATTGCAGAGACATATTAAAAAAAAATTTACCTCTGATTTTAATAATATCTGCAGCGTAGTCTTGGTGAGATATAAAAACAAGTCATCAAGAAACGTTCAACGACTAACGAGTGCGTATTATATCTACAATAATCTTGACACGAGCGCCTCACAACCTTATCTAGCTTACCCTCCGGGTCA
>NW_008805058.1:14935-17624 GCF_000145635.1 Gaeumannomyces tritici R3-111a-1
CCCTCCGGGTCAGGAATTGATATCCGGTGCACTAAACCGATTTTGTGTTTGCTTTTGCTTGCACACAAAGTATGCGTGCAAACAAGGGGGCGGCTATTTATATTTATATAGATAAAAAAATATAAAAAGGTTGAAGATATAGTCTGAAGAGAAGGCGTGAGCCTTCTTAGATCTTTAAATTTATCTAAAAAACACAACTTATCATTTGAGGAGGTTTCAGTGTGAATAACGCAACTTTAAATAGATTCTTTGCATTACATTTTGTATTACCTTTTGTTTTAGCGGCCTTAGTTTTAATGCATTTAATCGCGTTACATGATACTGCAGGTTCAAGTAACCCTTTAGGTGTTTCAGGTAATTATGATAGAATAACATTTGCTCCATATTACTTATTTAAAGATTTAATTACTATATTTATCTTTATATTTGTTTTAAGTGCTTTTGTATTCTTTATGCCTAATGTTTTAGGTGATAGTGAAAATTATATAATTAGGAAAGCTAGTTATTGTCAGAATGAACTTCTGGCTATTAGAAACCATCAAATTGCGGGGAAGCCCTAAAGCAATCATAACCAAGTAAGAGTAGTAATACATATCTTATGGCTCAGGTAACGACTCGAGGTACGGTAAAATCATGATTGATATACGAAAGTATAATGGGTAATCCGCAGCCAAGCACCACTTAATACTACGTAGGGTGTGCAGTTCATCGACTAAATGTTGGTTGGCGCAAGCTTAAGATATAGTCAAGCCCCATTCGAAAGAATGCAGGATCTTCATTTTTTTTTTTAATGAAGATTTCATTAAATGGATAGGTTTATACCTATTTAGGGAGAAAGCCTTAGTCAGGCGCATTTGTTATTTAATGACTTTCTATACTTGTTTAAAGACTGAAAGTCACATATCCTCTTTTTATGCTGCGCAAGATAAATCCCTACCAACCGAATCAGTGGACGATGTTAAACCGAATGACAAAGGAAAAGTAGGAGCGCCCCTTCGGAGCACAGAAATGACTCTTTCTGAAGTTAAAAGTTTCTTTTTAACAATCAAGAATTCATATCCTGAAGGTAAAGGGTCTGACAAAGAATTCTGTATTCTTGCCAACGGTTTCTGGCAAGCGGAAGGATATATAGGAGGTATTTTTAGATCAGGGTTGAATTTCTATCCTTTATGCACGGCTACTCAATTGTTTTCAGAGGAAAGCGCCAAATTTTTTATTAGATTAGATAAAGCTTTATCTAATAAGGGAACTTTTAGTATAACTTTAAATAGCTTTGGTAAGTTTGTCATTGCTTATAGATTGTCCGGTTGAGACACTTTCTTTTCTGTGTTTGTTCCTTATTTCTATATGCTTTATGGCGAAAAATACTATGCTATTTTTAAACTAAAAGAAATTTATAAGTTAAAAAATCTTATTAAACAAAATAATTTGGGGTGTAACCTTATCCCCGAGAGATCTTGGGGCATGCGTACTTCCAGATTAGAAAATCTGGATATATCTAAAGTTCTCTTAGTAAGTCTTGTTTACTCTTTAACTGCCCATTCTCCTCGTTATAAAGTAAGTTTAGAAGATAAATTGCATTATTTAAACCTAGACCCGGGTCTATTGAAACAATTACCTAATGTCTTTTACAAAGAAAATCACATAAAACCTTGTTTCTTATTTATATTGGGATTCTTTTTAGGTGATGGTACTTTACATTTGAAACTAGAATGGAAAGAGAAAAATAGTACTGTAGTTATTGTTCCTTTATTTAATATAATACAATCAAATGTAGAATCTAATAAACATATAATGGAAACAATGACTAGTGTTTTAAATGCTCTTGGTGTAAAAGCTAATTTAGACAAAGGTGCTAAGACTTACACCTTAACAGTTAAAGGTATTAATAATGTATTTAATTCTTTATTTCCTTTATTGAAAAATTATTCACACTTCTTATATGGAAAAAGTGATAGTTTTAATTTACTAGTTTGAGTAGAGCGGCTAATAAAATTAGGTGGCCATCATACTTATTTTGGTCTAATTGCGCTTATAGATAAAATATATGATAGCACTAATGAACGTTTCACCGCAAAAGTAGTTTGGCTAGGACGTATTGAGGACTGATTAAAAGCAGTTTCTGCTCGTAGAGATTGAGGAGAATATTATATTTCCCCTATATATACAAACAATAAACTTATTAGAGGTTGACAAGTACGTTTCCCTTCTACTTTAAAATTACCTAAGTCCAATAAAGCATTTATGATTTCTACCTGAGGTGGTAAAGATAAAGCCTTAGCAACTGCTGTGCAATATAGAGATAAAATTCTTTTAGATTGAATTAATCAAAATTTTTTTGATTAATAGGCTACTTCTCCGAAGGAAGCCTACTAATGGTCAACCCCCCCCCCCCTTCCGATATATACCAGGTGAATCTGGTTTTACCTTACTACAGCTAATCTTTACAGAAGTTTTTTAGTAAAACTAAAGAGTAAAAACCTAAAGAACAAGAGGAAATAACAAAACTGACTAACTAATCTGGGCTAATCCTATGCAAACACCTGCTGCTATAGTTCCAGAATGATAAAGTAAAAATAAATGTCATTCTAAAATCTCGATAATTGCTGGAAACCCTACTTTATTTTTTTTTATTAAATTAGGCAATCAGCAGGGTAGCTTTGTATAGCAGAGAACCTTCAGAGACTAT
>NW_008805058.1:17949-20734 GCF_000145635.1 Gaeumannomyces tritici R3-111a-1
AATTTATAATAATAAATTGAAGATATAGCCCGACCATAATAGTAATATTATGACTTAACAACTCATCAGTAGATTTATTTCCTTTCATATTTTTTATACTAACTAAAAGGTTATTTTCTGGCCGTTCTACTAAAGGAATAACTCGTTTATCTCCTTCTGAAAGAGCTGCTATAAAATTACCTGAGGAAGTTAAAGAAATATTAACCGGGATATTACTAGGTGATGCCCACATTCGTGGGATAGTTTTGAAAAAATTGGTGTTTTTTGTTTATTACTATTTTTACATAATGTTTATAATTTTTTATATAATTTATACAAATTTTGCTAGCTTAAAAGTTGTTTATCCTAATCCTAAAGCTAATAAAGCTACCATTTTAAAAGAAAATAAAGGTAAATCAGGAATTTATTTATGAACTAATAAAATTAATGGTAAAAAATACGTAGGTAGTTCAAAAAATTTAAGCAATAGGTTTAGAATGTATTTTAATATTTCTTATCTTCAATCTTTTGAGGATATTATGATTATCTATAGAGCTTTATTAGCTCACGGGTTTGAAAATTTTACACTAGAAATCTTAGAATATTGTGAGCCTACAGTTTTAATAGAAAGAGAACAATATTGAATAGATCTTTTGAAACCTGAATATAATATTTTAAAAATAGCTGGCTCAAGATTAGGAGCTAAACACACTTTAGAGGCTATAGACAAAATAAAAGCTGCGGCTTTAAATCGTTCAGATGAAGCTTTAGCTAAAAACTTGGAACATTTAAATAAATTAAATTCTAGTGAAGTACATAAAGAGCACTTGATTAGTCTTAATAAATCTCTTGAGCATATAGCTAAAACTGCTAATCCTGTTATTGTACTTGACACATTAAACGAGGAAAGTCTTGAATTTAGATCTATTACTCAAGCAGCAAGTTTTTTTAAAGTTCATCCTGAAACTATTCGTAGATGTATAGTAAAAGAAAAGCTTTTTTTAAAGAAATATCTTATAACTAGATCATCTAAGTAATTATATATAAACAATTATAAAAATTTAACTAGTTTATAGTCTCCAATACTATAGTATTGGATGATCTATGTCTAACATAGTAAGAAGATCACCAACTGCTAACGCTAGATTAGTTTATGCTCAAACTGCAGTAAAACATAAAGAATATTTTGATTATGTATCTAGTTTCTTTATTGCTTTTTGCGCAAAAGATTATATACCTCAATTTAGATTAGTAGTGGACAATAGGACTAAAAAAACATATAGTGCTATATCTTTCACAACTATGCAACTCCCTTGTTTTAATGAATACAGGGAATTATTTTATGAATTAAATAAAAAAATAGTGCCAGAAAACATAAGTAAAATGCTAACCGCTAGAGGATTAGCCTTTTGAATTATGGATGACGGTAGTAAACAAGGTAGTGGTTTACATATAAGTGTTTATGGATTTTCTAACCAAGATGTCGATAAATTAATGTTTACTCTACAAGATAAATTTAATCTTAAATGTTCTATTCATTATAACAGGGACAATAAACCTCGTATTTATATATTTAAAGAATCTATGGATACTTTAATAACTTTAGTAAAACCTTATTTTATTAAAGAAATGTTATATAAATTAGGTTTATAAAGCTATCATAAAAACTCTTATAGGAGATATTTTTATTGATAAAATGATTTATTACCGTTCTATGCTATTTTAAGATCTATACCTAATAAATTATTAGGTGTTATTGCTATGTTTAGTGCTATTTTAATCATAATGGCATTAGCCTTAACTGACTTAGGTAGATCTAAAGGTTCACAATTTAGACCTTTGTCAAAATTAGCTTTCTGATGTTTTGTAGCCAATTTCTTAATATTAATGCAATTGGGAGCTAAACATGTTGAGGATCCATTTATTTTATTCGGACAGATTAGCACAGTTCTGTACTTTGCACATTTTGTTTTAATAATTCCTGTCATAAGTTTAATCGAAAATACTTTAATGGATTTACGTAGAAGTTAAAATGATAGTTGTGCGACCTTCGTCGTAAAACTACAGCTTTAGCTAGCGAAGCTAGCTATCTGTTTACAATTATATGCGTAGATTTACAGTTATAGTCGTAGATTTACTGTTATAGGCGTATATTTACTGCCTACTAATATAAAAAACTAATCACTATATACGAAGTATAAAGGATACAACGTAGGGATAGTTTGCGCAGGGACACAGTGTAGGCTGCTAATATGCTTTTGCTACTTAGAAGTAGCAAAGCGTAATCTTTTTATTTATTAGTAATTTCAAGCCCAAATAGCACCCCCTATAAAAATAAAAAATATGAGGACCTTTATAGATAATTTATCTTTAATAAATCTACCTGGAATGGGTTTAGCTGATATTACTCAGTTAGCAGCTGTTAATATGGAGGCACTTGGGTTCAAGGCTATAGATATACTTAGTAGTCTTGACGTACCCCTTACTTGGTCAGATACTAAACAGGCTAAGACTCAAGTCTTAATAAATGAGTTTTTACATGATAAAGCTGTTGTTCGTGAAATGGCAACCGAAGCTTTTAATAGGGTAAGAGAAATAGAACTAGAGTTATCTCAGGACTCTAGATTAAATATGAGGCCAGAGGTCCGTCAAAATATAACTAAAATGAGATTGATGGATAATGGTCTTAAAGATCTGGGTGATATGTTTGGTGGTGGTCCTTATCGGGATATTTGGAGTAGAATGGCGTCTATTGAGGATTTTAAATGGAAAAAAATTAGTAGGTAAAAAAAAAACAAAATAAAAA
>NW_008805058.1:21130-23358 GCF_000145635.1 Gaeumannomyces tritici R3-111a-1
ATAAAAAAAAGAATGTCTGGTTTTAATTTTTTTACTGAAGTTTTGAGTCCTCTAGATCAATTTGAAATTAGAGATTTATTGAGTTTAGATATACCAGTATTAGGATATTTTCACTTTTCTATTACTAATATTGGTTTCTATTTAACAATAGGACTAGTATTTATAATAGTTATATACCTTTTGAGTACTAACTATGATAAATTAGTAAGTAATAAATGATCAGCAAGTCAAGAATCTTTATATGATACTATTTTAAGTATAGTTACAAATCAAATAAATTCGCAAAAAGGGCAAATATATTTCCCTTTTATTTTTACTTTATTTATCTTTGTCTTAATGAATAATTTAATAGGAATGGTTAAAAGGAGCCTTTGTATTTTATCATTATTTATCTTAGACATATTTGAAGCATTAGGATTCTACTGTAACCTGGCATTTCAATTACAATTATATTCTTCTCTTAACTCTAATTCAATTAATTTAGTTAAATTAATTGATATATCTAAGAATAGTCCTAGATATAGTTTTAACAATAAAAATACCCTTTACCTTAATCCTGATTATATTACAGGATTTGTAGATGGAGAAGGTTGTTTCTCTCTTTCAATATATAAAGAGGATAGAAGCTTAACAGGTTGGCAAGTTAAGCCAATCTTTAGCATATCTTTACACAATAAGGATATTAAATTATTAGAAGCTATGGAAAGAACTTTTCAAACGGGAAAGATCTATAAACATGGAGTTAATTCTATGCAATATCGTGTAAGTTCTTTAAATAATTTAAAAATAATCACAGATCATTTTGATAGTTATCCTTTAATAACTCAAAAGAGAGCAGATTATCTTTTATTTAAGCAAGCTATAGCTATAATAAAAAATAAAGAGCATTTATCTACAAAAGGTATATTGAATTTAGTAGGAATTAAAGCTACATTAAACTGAGGTCTATCAGACAAGTTTAAAGAGAGTTTTCCTGCTGCAAAAGCTGTAGTGAGACCTTCAGTAATATATAATACTTTAAATGTTAAGATTAAAAACTTAAACTGAATTAGAGGATTTATAGATGCTGAAGGAAGTTTCCAAGTTATAACTCAAAATAATACAAACGTTAGTTTAAGATTTTCATTAACTCAACATACTAAATATGAGGAATTGTTAAAGGATATAGTTACTTATCTAAACTGTGGTAGATATTATAAATCACCAACACGTAATGAAGGTCAATACTTAATAACAGTATTTTCGGATATAAATGATAAGCTAATACCTTTTTTAAATGAGTACCCGTTATTGGGAACTAAAAAAGATGATTACATAGATTTTGCACAAATAGCCGAACTAATAAAATCTAAAGCTCATTTAACGAATGAAGGATTAGAAAAAATAAATATAATTAAAAGTAATATGAATAGAAAGAGAACAACAATAAAAGAAGAATAAATAAATGTTTAGATAATTGTAATATCATAGATAAATAATAATAAAATACAATAAATTTCACTATATGCTGGAAACTTCTAATGCCCTTAGGTACCTATTATATTAATATAGGTGAAAATCTTAAAGGATAAAACAATGAACAATCAGCAGGAAACCAAAATAACAAGCCATGTTATGAGTAGGATCCCGAGAGACTATATGTGAAAGATCACTTAACACTATTTTACAACAATAATTAAGTGATTAAGAAATAGCCCATCGCGTTAAGTCTATAAGACTTACTGTGCTGTCCCTATAGTTTTGCGTCTACAAGTCATTTTGTACTAACATTTGCTTTAAGTTTCACTATTGTTTTAGGTGCGACATTCCTGGGTTTTTCTACTCATGGATTAAAATTTTTTTCTTTACTTGTTCCGGCTGGTTGTCCTTTAGCTTTACTTCCTCTACTAGTTCTTATAGAGTTTATCAGTTATTTGGCAAGGAATATTTCTTTAGGTTTACGTTTAGCCGCTAATATATTATCGGGTCATATGTTATTAAATATTTTAGCAGGATTCACTTACAATATTATGACAAGTGGAATAATCTTCTTTTTTTTAGGATTGGTTCCTTTATCTTTTATTATAGCTTTTTCGGGTTTGGAGTTAGGGATTGCTTTTATACAAGCACAAGTGTTCGTAGTATTAACTTGTGGTTACATAAAAGACGGTCTTGATCTACACTAGGCACTTCACCTGTATTTTCTTCTACTACTTTTTGTCAGCTTCGAGCTTATAGTACTAACTCTT
>NW_008805058.1:24295-25736 GCF_000145635.1 Gaeumannomyces tritici R3-111a-1
CGGCTAGATTAAAAATTAATGATAGTAAAGAATTAGCGCAGGCTCTTTTAGTGACGGATTTATTAAGTGGTAGTGGTTTTACTAGCTATTCTTCTATAAACGCATTTGCCTATGATATTGATGCTCATCCTAATAATATAAGAGAGTTTTTAAAAAGAAAGAAAAGCTCTTTAGGAGGGAAATTAAGTTTTTATAGGGGGAGATATAATATTGAGTTAGCTTCTGAAAAAAATACAACTCCATCTAGTTTAAAAATAGAAATCGAAGTTACGGATCAGGAAACAGGTGTTGTTAAGGGTTATCCTACGGCTAGTGTAGCTGCCAAGGCTTTAGGTATAAATAGAAAACTTATATTAGACTATTTAGCATCTAATAAAAAAACCCTATTTTAGGTAGATATACTTTAAATAGTGTAGGGGACTTAGAGGTAAAATCTCTTATAAGACCTAAACCTGATTCTAGCTTACAGGTTACTAATATAGAAACTAACGAGGTGTTTTATTTTTCATCAGCAAATGAAGCTTGCAGATCTTTAGGTTTAGCTAAGGCTAGTATATCTCGATATTTGAATGGGAAAACTAATAGACCCGTTAAAAAGAAGTATACTATTAAAATAAAAGAAGGGTCAAATATTAAATAATCTTAAGATTTGCTTAAACTATAGTCGTTATTAAAGTTATGTTCTATTTAAGTGCCCTTAAACAAATAAGAGCTCCGTGTCTTATTTATTTTTGATGTATATGAATAGGGGGAGGTGGTGGGATAACAAATATAAAAACTATATACCCGTGTTTCAGTACTTACTTACTTATTTATTATAGGTTGACTTACTTGCTACGAAGTAAGCTAGCAGCCCAGCCCAGCCCAGCCGAGCCGACCTAAAGAGGTGCAACTATCTTAGGTTTCCAAAAACATGGACTTAAATTTTTTTCTTTATTAGTTCCAGCTGGTTGTCCTTTAGCATTACTTCCTTTGTTAGTTCTTATAGAATTCATGATAGTAGATTAGGCTACTTAAATTGTGAATAAGAGCCAAACTCCGGGGACACCCTAAAGCTCTAGTGACCAAAGTTATGTTGTAAAGATATAACTGGCCTAGTTAATCACTAGCTCTATTTACCGTTGCCTGTGTTTTTTAATAATACGCATAAGTTGGCAGCGGATGAGTCTTTCAATAAATTTGGTGGCTACACGTATTTTATTACTTCGTAGGAGCCTACAAATTTTTAGAGGTATGGTAACACTACTAGAGATAATCGAAAGAGCAATGGGTTATCGCGGATCTAAGTCAAATATTTTATCTACTGCAAAGTTAGTGTTAGTGATCCTTTCGGTAGATAATACACTTATAAAGATTAGTGTTAGAGGTGCGACCCCCCCCACGAAGTACGCTACGAAGTACTAATAAAGTTCGTGCTCTAACCCGAAGGGTACCCGAAGGG
>NW_008805058.1:27083-30082 GCF_000145635.1 Gaeumannomyces tritici R3-111a-1
AAAAAAACAGTATGCCAAGAGTACAGCACGAAGTTATTTAGCAAGAAATATCTCTTTAGGTTTAAGATTAGCAGCTAACATAAAAAAATAAGATTAGGCATCTTATTTAATTGTGTAAAAGAGCCAAATTCCGGGGAAGCCCTAAAGCTTCTGGTACCAAACTATGCTCGAAACGGTATAAGTGGATGAAGTAATTATTCATGTAAGGTGATAAGTCAGAAGATTCTAGTAATAGAAATGGGTAATCGCGGATCTAAGTCAGTAATATATAATAATATTATTGTAAAAGAGCAACGAGTAGATGGTTCTTCGAAATCGCCAACTTCTGCGTAGTATAATCCAAACTGGATTAAACCCAGGCACAAAAAAAACACTTTTTTTTATGATTTCGTAAGGTGTACTCTAGTCGCCGGGAAAACCGGTTCTTGAATGAAACTAAGTAATTTAAGATTAAAGATATCACAATAGCCTTTCCTTATATTACAATATTATCTTTATTGTTTTTTTTTATTTATATGATTATAATATTATATAATAATATACAAAGTATACTTTTTTATAACACCATCATTTTAAAAAAAAAAAATGATGGATAAAGTATGTAAACATCTAGACAAAGTTTATATATACCATCATTTTTTAAAAAAAAAAATGATGGATAAAGTTGTGAACGACTAACACTGTTTTTTGTAGATTTAGTAATAGGCTTATCCTTCGGATTAGGAGCAGCCTACCAAAATTCTGCTAAATCCATACATAGTGGTAGTAATTTCTACTACTTTACTATAATACGTAGTAGCTTCGTTACTAATAGATTAGCATTATCTAGAATGATAAGGACGTATTCAACTTCTACAACTAAACCTAATACAGGGTTTGTAGCTGTTTTTCATGACGCGGACAAAGATAAACTAGATATACTTAAGTTTATTAAAGGTAAATCCGGTATTTATATGTGAACTAACAAATTGAATGGTAAAAACTATGTTGGTAGTTCTGTAGATTTAAAACGTAGAATATTGGAGTATTACAATATTAATCGACTACTAAATGAAAAGAGTATGCCTATTAATGTTGCACTATTAAAATATGGTTACCAGAACTTTACTTTTACTATTTTAGACATATGTGATACGGATAATCTTATGGCTAGAGAAAAACACTTTTTTGAAGTATATTCTCCAGAGTATAATATATTAAAAACTCCTGGTAGTCCTTCTCGAGGATCAGGATGGAAGCATACTGAAGCTACATTAGAGAATATGCGTATTGCAGCTAGTAAGACATTTAAATCTCCAGAGTTTTTAGAAAAATTATCTAAGGGTCAATCTAGTGGTATTAAAATTGAGGTAACAGATATGGAGACAAATACTTCTACTACTTACCACGCAATTAAAGCAGCTGCTCGGGCTTTAAATATAGACAAAAGGTATATAGAGCATTTTATTTATCTTAAAGAGAGTAAACCGTCCCCCCCCTTTTAAGGGGGGGGATGGTAGATATATTTTTAGATTAGTAGATTTAAATTCATCAGCTAGGACAGTAACTTCAGGCTTAGCTAGCGCAGCACAAAAAACTTCTCTGAAAGTGGAGGTTACTAATGTAGATACCAATGAAGTTATAACATACCCTTCTATTGGCTCAGCAGCTAGAGCATCCAACCCGAAAAAAACCAGGAAGATATAAGTCTGGCTACTTTGTAAGCACACAACTTTATGGTTATATTCTAAGAATATAATATATATTAACGCGAGGATAAATTTGTGGGGCGATTATCAGGGCACATGTTACTAAATATTTTAGCCGGTTTTACTTACAACATAATGACAAGTGGAATAGTTTTTTTCTTCTTGGGTTTAGTTCCTTTATCTTTTATTATTGCTTTTTCAGGTTTGGAATTGGGTATTGCCTTTATACAAGCTCAAGTTTTTGTAGTATTAGCTTGTGGTTATATAAAGGATGGTCTGGATTTACATTAATTATAATTATTATTGTGTTGCTGTGCGCAAGCAACCGCAGCACTTTATTTGCAGCTATGCGCGCTAGGTATGCTACGTATAATATTAATTTTTCTGCTACTAAGCAGGGCTACTTCGTATTCGTGGCTGCGAAGCTGCGAAGCATCAATAACAAACTATGAATTAGTCTAGGTAATTTTATTAATGTTCAGCTGCAGTATAAGGATAAGAAAAACTTTTTTTTTAATGTATTAACATCGGCTCCGCCGAAGTTGTATCTTTAAAGAAAAAAATGTTGGGTATTTTTACTACAATATTTGCTGTATATGTAAATTTTTTTTTATAATAATTATAGTCTTATAACTATTCCTTTATTAGTGGTACTATTTAGTAAAAGTTATTTAAATAATCTTAAATTATCTTTTATTAAAGGTATTTTCATTGAGTTATTTAAATTTTTATGGCTGCATGCTGACTTCGTAGAAAAAGAGGGCTTAATTAAAAGTATAGGATACTTATTCCTATCTATCTTTAATAAAGTAGAATATATATTAAATTATTACTATAAAACACCACTATTTCATATTATTCGTAATATTTTTATATTTTGTATTATATTTACTATATTACAAAGTATGGATGATAATATATGCAGCCTAGCACCAGATGCTACGTTTACTATTATTATAAAATATATAGCTATTTTGTTTTTTTTTTTATTATTATTTTATAATATTTTAAATATATTTGTGCTTTTTTTTCATAATAAAGAAATGGAAACATCGAATCCTATGTTATATAAAGTAATTAATTTGGTTTTTATTTTTATATTATTTATATTGATTATTACCTTAATGCATTTAATATATATAATTATTGGTTTAATTATAGGTAAGGTTTGTACTTTATTAATGAATAGCTTAGGTAGAGGTGGTTCTGGAGGTTCTAATTCTGGAGGTGGAGGTTCTAATTTTGGAGGTTCTAACCCTGGTCCGGGAGGTCCTGGTCCGATAGGACCAGTAGTAGGAGAGGCAAGCAGTC
>NW_008805058.1:30729-37757 GCF_000145635.1 Gaeumannomyces tritici R3-111a-1
AGGAAGCTTTAGATGCTTTAGGTGTTAATAATGATTCTGATGGTTCTGATTCGGATGATTCTGATTCGGATGATTCAGATAATAACTCATCAGATGGTGTAGTTGAGCCTGCCTCAGGTGGTTCTGGGAATGAATCAGAAGATTCTAATAATGTATCTTCAGGTGATTCTGGGGACTCTGCAGGCTCAGATGGTGTGGCTAATCAGTTAGCAACACAAGAATTTTCCTCCTCCTCCTCTTCTAAAAAAAGAAGAAGAGAATCTAGTGAGGATGGCATAGGGGGTGAACCAGCACCCAAAAGGTTTAAGCAGGATTCTAGTGATATTACAGGGGAAGGTGAACCTTTTGATTTTGGTGGAGGTGATGATTAATTTAATATTTGTTTACCATGCATGCCTCGCCTCGCATGCTCAGGAGATTAGAGTTATAATTATAATAATCTTATGAGATGTGATGTTATGTGCGAAGCAGGAAACTCATATAATGAAAAATTACTTTATTACTATCTTCAATTTCTATTTGAAAAGAAATATTATTTTATCGATAAACGCTAAAGATATAAGGAGCTTTATAATTAATATTCGCATTATTTTCTGGTTTAGGTACAGCGTTTTCTGTATTAATTAGAATGGAATTAAGTGGACCAGGTGTTCAATATATTGCAGATAATCAATTATACAATAGTATAATAACTGTTCTAGCTTGCGCAGCAATATTATTATTCTTTTTTATGGTTAGAGTTTAGGGGTGCTAGCTTCGCTAGCATACTTCGTAAGCCAGGAGGGGTCGCTAGCATACTTCGTAAGCCAGCAGGGGGTTACTGCTAACTTCTGCGGAGCCAGCGCTATATCTAAGCATGAAATAGTAAGCGCTTACTGCTAACTTCGTAGCGCTAACTTCGTAGCGCTTCGTATGAAATAAGGCTAGGAGGTTATATTATATGGTTGATAATCATAAGTCTGTGCGTGGATGCTTACTTCGTACTACGTAATACTAAGTAGTACTTCTTCGCTTGCTTATTGCATTAGCAAGCGAAGGAGGTGGGGCACAGGCTGATATTTAATTTATGTTAAGTCTCTAGCTTATTTAGTTCAATTATTTCTAAATTTAAAAATAAAAAAAATGAATCTAACTATAATATTGTTTTTAATAGGAGTTTTAGGTTTTGTATTAAATAGGAAAAATATTATTTTAATGTTAATATCAATTGAAATTATGCTTTTATCTATAACATTTTTAATATTGGTTAGTTCACTTAATATTGATGATATAATCGGACAAACTTATGCTATATATATTATAGTAATAGCAGGAGCTGAATCTGCAATAGGTTTGGGTATTCTAGTAGCTTTTTACAGATTAAACACTTCTCATATGTTTTCCTGTCTATCCTATGGCCATACAACTGATTCTAAAAACGTAAACAAGTTTAGTAACCCTTCGGCGGCTACTAAAAGAATAGCAAGAAGTTACTCTACAAAGGCTAATAATAACTATACTATTAACCAATCTAAAAATTATTCAATTGATCCTTTATTTATTACTGGGCTTTTTGATGCTGTGCGAAGCGGTTCTTTTGTGATTACAATTTTAAAAAACTCTAGATACAAAACGGGGTGGAACGTTCAAGCTAGAGTTCAAATAAAAATGCATGAAAAGGATAGAGCTTTAATTCAGTCAATTCAAGATTTTTTTGGTGGTATTGGTTATGTGTCTAAAGTTAATAACACTTCAACAGTAGAGTTTAGAATTAGCACTTTAAAAGATCTAGTTGACGTAATTCTTCCTCATTTCGATAACTACCCATTAATAACAAAAAAACGTTCAGATTATTTATTATTTAAACAAATTGTTTTACTTATGTTAAATAAAGAACATAATAATTTAACAGGTATACAAAAAATAGTTAATATTAGAGCCTCTCTTAACTTAGGTTTACCTAATGCTTTAAAAGAAGCATTTCCTAACACTATTCCGGTGCGCAAGCTACCCCTGGAAAGCTCTATTAAATATAATAACTTACATCCTGAATGAGTAGCAGGGTTTTCTAGGCACGCACCCCTTCTTTGTCGGAGACATACTAGGCACAGGGCCTTAGGCCTGGGTTTTTACTTTTTAGGTTACCTCGGGCGCCGCTAGGCGGCTGAGGAAGTCCCCTGTGGGGACTAGTAAAAACTAAAAAGCCGAGAGGTGGAGAATCCAATTTCTTTATTGCTGGAGCTTCGCACAAAAGTCTAAAACTAAGAGTGGTTTAGCTACTTCAGTACGTTTTTCAATAGCTCAACATTCAAGAGATTCCTTATTATTAAATAGCTTTGTTAATTTCGACCGCTAGCTTGCGCAGCACGGTGGTGGTTTTATAGTGAATTCTAAAAACCGTGCAATATCTGAGTTTATTATTACAAAAATTGTAGCCCTTCTGTTTTTACTTTTTAGTTAACCTCGGGCGCCGCTAGGCGGCTGAGGAAGTCCCCTGTGGGGACTAGTAAAAACTAAAAAGCGGAGCCAGCAGCCAGCGCACACATAGTTGAACATATAATTCCTTTTTTTGATAAACATCCTATATTAGGATCAAAGCATTTAAATTTCTTAGATTTCAAGAGTGCGGCATATATTATTAAAAATAAGGAACACTTGAATGAGGATGGGTTAGGTTTAAAACGAATTTTAGGGCGCTGCGCAGTATAATCCTTCCCCCGAAGGATTAAAGCGCATAAAAAAAAAATAATTACGTCACTTTACTCGAATAAGGCTATAAATAATCACAGTAATGTATGCGGCATAGAGGAATTAGATCAAAAAAGGTAGAGTGAACCTCTGCCTAGTCATATTTTCAATATGGCAAAACCTTCAAATTGCGGGAAAGTCTTAAATACAAATCTACCAAGTTAATACAGTAATGTAATTAATGGAACAGGTAATGACTCGTTGTAAGGTAAAAACGATTTGCATGAAGAAATGAAATAGATAATTTGCAGCCAAGCACCAAAAATAAAATTTCTTTTTTAAAAAAAAATAAATTTAAAAAAAAAAAATTAAAAATTTTTTTAAAATAAATAGATGGTGTGCAGTTCATCGACTAAACGGAGGTTGGTGAATAATTTTATAGGCGTACTTCGTAGCAAGCTCTAGACTTCTGTTGCAGCAAGCTACCGAAGGATATAAAGCACTACGGCGCAAGCCCGTACTATAAGAATTATTTGCTTAAGATATAGTCAGGCATAACCTAAAAGTTATGGAAATACCCTAGCCAACCTAAGGGAATAAAAAAAAATTTCTAAGGTAAAGGGGGAAAACGAAGAGGAAGTATAAGCATAGAATATAAATAATGTATTTAAGTATAATAATTTTACCTTTATTAGGATCTATAGTTGCCGGTTTTTTTGGTAGAAAAGTAGGGGTAAGTGGGGCTCAAGTAGTGACAACTTTAAGTGTTATAATCACAACAATTTTAGCCATAATTGGGTTTTTAGAAGTAGGATTTAATAATACACCAGTATCAATAAACTTATTTAGATGAATAGAAAGTGAATGATTTAATATTATTTGAGGATTTCATTTTGATAGTTTAACAACTTCTATGTTAATACCTGTATTAATAATAAGTTCATTAGTTCATATTTATTCTATAAGTTATATGAGTAATGATCCTCACAATCAAAGATTTTTTAGTTATTTAAGTTTGTTTACTTTTATGATGATCATATTAGTAACAGCTAATAATTATTTATTATTATTTGTAGGATGAGAGGGTTTCCAATATAGCCCTATATGGTTTCATTCATACAGACCCAAATTATTTCACTTTAACGGGCCCGGGTCGGCAAGGCAGTGTGAAAACGGTGGTTTAAATAACGGTACTTCTTTAGTTATAGGATCTTTGATGGGTAATTCTTACTTAGAGTTAAGCACCAAAGGTGTTAGAATAATATTTATAAAATGCAGTAAGGACATAGGGTACTTAATGCACATCCATAACTTATTATCTAGTGCAGGTTTCTGTCGATTTAAAAAACCTAAATTAAAAACGTTATATACTAAAAAACATAAAAAACTTTATTATTGAAAATTCGAAAGTTTTTATCTAACACAGTTTGACTGGCTATATGAATTGTTCTATAGTGAGAAATTTAAGGTTTTGAGCTTAAATTTAAAAGAGTATTTATCGCCTTTAGTTATTGCTACTTGATATTTAGATAATCCAGGTAAATTGTTTTTAGTAAATAATCAAAGGTTTTATATAAATATTGAAGATTTAGATTTTATACTTTTAATATTTAAAGATAGGTATAATATAGGCTTATATTATAGATTTGAGAATAATGGTAAAGTAGCTTTTTATATAGAAGATAAAAGTTTAAATGCTTTTATAAACTTGATAAGGCCTTATGTACCTTCTTCTCTAGAAAGTGTTCTAAAAAATCCGCATACTAAATTAACTATATGGACACTTCGCCAGGATGATCATAAAGGCCCGGCTTTAAGAAAAAGTTTTAATTTTGGTGCTGCTACTGCGCAGATTAAAGGTACGCAAACAGGTGGCTTAGGACTTTTTAGTTCACACTTCTTTAAGAAGTCTAAACTGAAGGGTATAACAAGTTATTCTACTAGCGTTCAAGATACTAAGTATTCTGCTAAGTATAAAAAATAATATGTATTAACTAATATTCAAAAAGAGGCATTAATAGGTATAATACTTGGAGATGGATTTGTAGAAAGAGCTAAACCTAGTCACAATACAAGAATTAGATTAGAACAATCTTACCCTGAAAAAAGTGAATACGCTCCGCACAAAAAGCCTACATGAATTATTAGGACCTTTAACTGCAATGGAGCCCACCATATTGACTAGAAATGATAAGAAAAGGGGAATTATAACTCAATCCTTATATTTTAGAACTCTAGCTATGCCTTGTTTAAATTATTTGCATGATCTATTTTACAGCAACCCTTCGGTGCGCAAGCTAGAGAGGCAGTGTAAAAATAGTACCAATAAATTTAGATGAACTGTTAACAGCTAGAGGGTTAGCTTACTGAATCATGGATGATGGAGGAAAAACTTCTCATAATCAAACCGTTCTTCATACCAGAGCGTTTACTTTACAAGAAGTTGAATTTATTCAGACTGGACCGCTATAATCCTTCCCCCCCCGAAGGATTAAAGCATAAAAAATAATTTTGGTTTAAGAACTAGTCCCCTCCGGGGCCTTGCCCTGGAGCGGGATAAGCCCGCCAGGGCTAGATTGGAAGAAAAAAAGCAGGATCAATGAATTATTTACATACCTGTACGACAGGAGACTAAATTAAAATACATTGTTGGGCCATACATGCATGAGTCTATGCTATATAAAATATAAGAAAAGTTTTATAAAGTATAAGTGAAATTATAGTTAGTAGTATAATATATCAGATAATAATAAAATAGAATGTATATATTTTAATGCTACTAGCGATACAGTTGCAAACGATCAAAAAAAAAGAGTTTACTTTTAGATCGTCGGTTATTTTATTAATCGCTACAGACTGGTTCAACTGTAGGTGTCTGAAATGATGCTTAATGTACAGTCGGAATCTTTATATTTAATAAATATACCAAGGCTCTAGGTAAATCCAATTAGGTATTAGAGTACAGGAAACAAATGCTAACTCTTAAGGTTTTCATGTTTAGTTTATAGTAACTCTTATTGTTACATTAATTCCCTATATTGTATATAAATATTTACTCTTAACGTCTGTTTATTTGTTTGTTTATATATCTTATATTGCTTTGATACTATCTAGTATTGCGAATATTAGACCTTAATGCATATGTTTTAAAGATTTGGTAGGAGTTTGTTCTTATCTTCTAGTAAGTTTTTGATTTACTAGAATAGCAGCAAATCAAAGCTCTATGTCTGCCTTTTTAACTAATAGAGTGGGAGATTGTTTATTTACTATAGGTATGTTTGTTATCTTGTGATCTTTTGGTAATAATCAAGAAATAGTTAAAGAATCCAATGTAAGGAAAAAGTATAACAGTAGCTCCGCGAGGCTCCGCCTACTAAAATATAATGGTATCCTTTTACCTGTTTCGCTGGCTAGCGCACCCTTTGTAGCAGGTGCGCGCAAGGTTAAAATACAATTAAGACATTATTCTTCCAATGTACAGTCCAACATTGGACCATATTTAGCGGGACTGATTGAAGGTGAAGGTCATATAGCTGTACAGGACGAAAAATCTAATTCTAGAGTACATCGTCCTAAGATTATTATTGCTTTTAATATTAAGGATAAACCTTTAGCTGAAAAATTATGTACTTTATTAAAAGTAGGTAAAGTAATTGATAAATCTAAAGCAGGTCATGTTTTATTACAAATATTAGCTAAAGAAGAAGTATTAAAAATAATTAATCTTATTAATGGTTATATGCGTACTCCTAAAATAGAAGCTTTACATAGAGCTATTAATTGAATAAATGAATATGATGGTAGCTCTATACCATGTTTAGGTTTAGATGTTTCGTCTTTGATGGATAATAGTTGATTAGCTGGTTTTACTGATGCTGACGGTAATTTCTCTATTACTGTTTATGACAGAAAGAAAAAGAATAATACAATAAATACTAATGTTCAAACTTTTTTCCGTATAGAAGTTAAACAGAATTATTCTAGAGAAGTTAAGACGGATCAAGGAGGAGCTAGTTATTTTAATATTATGATAAAAATTGCTGAATTCTTTACTGTAAACCTATATACTAGGACTAGAACTAAAGATGATAAAGTATTTTATGCCTTTATGGCTATATCTCATAATTTTAGAAGTCATAATATAGTTCGTACTTATTTTGACCGTTTTCCTTTGTATTCTTCCAAATATCTAGCTTATAAAGATTGATGTCGTGTTCAAGATCTTCATAGAGGAGTTTCTTTAACCCTTCGGTGCGCAAGCTACCCTACGACATATTGTCGTAGCCCTGGGTTCATACTTCGACCCTCCCTACTACGTAGGGAAAATGAAGTATGAACTAAGAAGCGAAAGGATAAAGAAA
>NW_008805058.1:38252-40473 GCF_000145635.1 Gaeumannomyces tritici R3-111a-1
TTTTAAATGAGATTAAGATTATAAAAGATCAATTTAATTCTAAGCGTAAAGTATTTAATTTCTCACATTTGGATTCTTTAACTATTTAAAAGTTGCCGTGAGTAATAGTAATATTACTTTTATTATATAACTGTATGCGGGAAACCCCTAAAGTCTTTTTATAGGATATTGTGGAAACTTTGTAAAAATTAAGTGTACACAGACCTTAAATATTAAAAAGAATAGATTTTATGAAAATAAATGATAATGGACAATCCGCAGGAAATGAAGTAAAATTAATTATATTAGTACCTAATATTTTTAACTAAAATAAGATCCTCAGAGACTACACGTTATACCCCCAGTGTAATTTATTAATAAACTGGGTGAATATGTAGTCCAGTTATAGTTGAAAGACTATATTTAAACTGAACTTAGATTACGCTACTGTATTTTCTTTATCTCCTTATATTAATCAAGACATAGTGACAATAATTGGAATATGTTTATTAATAGGAGCTATGGCTAAAAGTTCTCAAGTAGGATTACATGTTTGACTACCTATGGCTATGGAGGGTCCTACTCCTGTTTCTGCTTTAATACACGCTGCTACAATGGTTACAGCAGGTGTATATTTATTAATACGTACATCTCCTTTATTAGAATATAGTTCTACTGTTTTAATTTTATGTTTATGATTAGGGGCTATTACTACTGTTTTTAGTTCTCTTATTGGATTGTTCCAACAAGATATTAAAAAAGTTATAGCTTATTCTACAATGAGCCAACTTGGGATGATGGTTATTGCTATAGGTTTATCTTCTTATAATTTAGCTTTATTTCATTTAGTAAATCATGCTTTTTATAAAGGATTATTATTCTTAGGTGCTGGTGCAGTTATTCATGCAGTAAATGATAACCAAGATTTCAGAAAATATGGAGGATTAATTAGATATTTACCTTTAACATATTCTGTTATGTTAATCGCTAGCTTAAGTTTAGTAGCATTCCCTTTCATGACTGGATTTTACAGTAAAGATTTTATATTAGAATCTGCATTTGGTCAATATTCTTATAGTAGTGTTGCAGTATATCTTATAGCTGTTATAGGTGCAATATTTACTACTTTATATTCAGTAAAAGTTTTATACTTAACATTCTTAACAAATCCTAATGGACCTAATAAATTCTATGATATTAAAAGTAATTATATTGCGCATGAAGGTGATATTTTCTTAAGTTTACCTTTAGTCTTATTAGCTATATTTTCTATTTTTTTTGGTTATATTACTAAAGATATTTTTATTGGTTTAGGTACTGGATTTTTTGTAGACAATAGTATATTTATCCATCCTACTCATGAGATAATGATAGATACTGAATTTGCTGTTCCTACGCTTTTTAAATTATTGCCTTTAATTTTTACTATATCTTTTAGTATTATAGCTATTGTTTTATCTGAATTTTTAGCTGAAAATCTTATTAATTTTAAATTCTCTAAATTAGGTTATAAAATATTTGGGTTTTTTAATCAAAGATTTTTAGTGGAATTATTTTACAATAAATATATTACAAGCTTAGTATTACATTTAGGTGGACAGACTACTAAGGTTTTAGATAAAGGAAGTATAGAATTAATAGGACCTTATGGTCTTGAGGTGGGGCTACTTTATTTAAGTAAAAAGCTTTCATCTTTAAACACAAGTGTAGTTACAAATTATGCTTTATATATTTTAATAGGATTTACTGTTTTAACTTTTAATATGACTTTAATGTATAGCCTACAAACTGAATTCAATTTGGTTTTATTATTGCTAATATGTTTTTCATTTTTTGCTGACAAAGGAGAGCTTAACTCGAGTAAGGACTAATCGTCCATCTGAAAAAGCTTTAACTAGTACGTTTTTTAACTAGAGAAAGTATGTAGCAGTAGTTCGGGTTTTCACTGCTCTCTCCTTAAAGTTTTATCCAAAGGTAGACTTTTATTTACTGTAATTAAAGTACAGTAAAGTCTACTATCCAGTTAAATCCATGATTTGTAACAGGATTCGTTGATTACCCCTGCTGCTGCGCTGTGTAACGCTAAAGCTAAAGCTAGGGCTAGGAAGGTAGTTTTATCTTACATGTAGCTTAGCTAGCGCTACTTCTAATCCTGACCCTTTGGGTATGGATAGCGCTAGCTAAGAAAAAATTCTAATACACGTTTTGTAGCTTAGCTTGCGCAGCACCGGGTTTTTACTAT
>NW_008805058.1:41610-42308 GCF_000145635.1 Gaeumannomyces tritici R3-111a-1
TATAGAATATCTAAAAGGACATGGAGCAAATTGTTATTATAATGGATTAAGTATAAAATCTTATACTAAAATATTAATATAGTAAATAATAATTAAAATTATTAAGAAATGAAAACAGATATAATAAAATAAAAAATTGTAATAATTTACTGTTTCATTTTCATTTTCTTGCTGCGCGCTTCGTTGCTTCGCTAGCTTTAGCTTGCGCAGCACAAAATAATTATCTCTA
The DNA here is from genome assembly GCF_000145635.1 of Gaeumannomyces tritici R3-111a-1. Lineage (NCBI taxonomy): Eukaryota > Fungi > Ascomycota > Sordariomycetes > Magnaporthales > Magnaporthaceae > Gaeumannomyces > Gaeumannomyces tritici. Next base: position 41,840 of record NW_008805058.1, read on the forward strand.
TTGTAATATTGTTAACATTAATACGTAAAAAGTATTCATCTATATATAAAAAAAAATGCCTCAATTAGTTCCCTTTTATTTTTTAAATGAAGTAACTTTTACTTTTGCAATAATAACTATTACTGTTTACATGGCATCTAAATATTTCTTACCAAGATTTGTTCGTTTATTTCTATCACGTACTTTTATATCAAAATTATATGACAATAAATAATTATTGCGCTTACGCAGTGGCGCTGCATACGAAGTACGCTACTTCTAATCCTGACCCTTTGGGTATGGATAGCGCTAGCTAAGAAAAACCCATTTATATAAGTTTTATAAAGTAAATCCATTTTCGACGCCAACTTCTGCGTAGCCTAGCTTGCGCACACAAAAGAGAAGATGATAAAACTAAAGAAAATTAAATTAAGTAAAGTAAAGTAAAGTAAAGTAAAGTAAAGTAAAGTAAAGTAAAGTAAAGTAAAGT
>NW_008805058.1:43580-44445 GCF_000145635.1 Gaeumannomyces tritici R3-111a-1
TGATGTAAGGTAGCAGATTTAATGCTTAAAGGTGAGCATAGGATACCTCAAGGTTTAGATGTAATCCGAAAAATTAAATCAGGAATGAATAGAGGGAGAGAATGAAAATAATCTTGTAGTCTGCTAAGCAAAGAACACTACTCTCCTTAAACTATTTAGTGCTTACGCAGTAGCACTCCTCTTGATAGAGTCTACTGTTGCGAATGAACTGAAAATATAAATAACCCTCACTATACAAAAGTTATGTGTCTTTACACATTGATATGTATCCTTAGCTTTAGCGTTTCACAGCGCTGTTAAACGCACCCCGCCCCTCGGTTTTTATTTTTTAGTTTAAAAATAAAAACTAAAAAACCTAGGCACAGGACTGTACCTAGTCCTGGGCTAAAGGGTAAAATTAAAATTCCCTTGGATCAATGTGGCCTTTGTGCTACGCTGCTACGCAGTAGTGTTGGTAATGTGATCAGTAGAATAAGTAGCAGTCTATTTTCTCCTTAAATTTAAATAATCAAGGTATATAAATCTAACCTATCTGGCAATAATGGAAGGTTTAGTAGAATTACATGGTTGTCGTGTATAAGAACCAAACTCCGGGGACATCCTAAAGCTCTATCTACCAAGGAATTAAAGGAAATTTTTATTCTGGCTAAGCTAATCACTTAAGGTATGGTAATAACGATAGAGATAAATTAGAGCTTGCTACCTTCTGATCCTTTGGATAAGCGGTATTTCATAGCAAAGCTCCTCGTACTAAAAATGGACAATCGCGGATCTAAGTCAGTAATAGAGCGTTGGCTCTATTATTGTAAAAGAGCAACGAGCAGACGGTTCTTCGGAGAATTAAATCCGTAAGGTGTGCTCTAGG
>NW_008805058.1:45215-46021 GCF_000145635.1 Gaeumannomyces tritici R3-111a-1
AACTGTTTCTATATTTAGCAGTTAAAATATGGACAATATCATGTATTATTTAGTTATAATTTTGTTTGCTGTAGGTTGGATATTATTATCTATAATAAGAAATTTTGTCAGCGAAAAATCTCCTAGAAGGTGATTAGGAAAATCACTGTTAATATGGGAGAAAACATTGCCAAACTCCGGGGAACTCCTAAAGCTTCTGATACCAAGTCACACTCGAAAGGGTGCTGATGGCTGGAGTAATAATTCAGGTAGGGTAATAAGTCAGAAGATATGTGAAAACAAAATGGACAATCGCGGATCTAAGTCAGTAAGATCCGTTTTTTTTTTAAAAAAAAAAAACAGGGTTACTGTAAAAGAGCAACGAGTAGACGGCAGTGGGCCGGTATTTTATAATACCTGTTTAAAGTGTACTCTAAAGGGTTTTGAAATAAAATTTAAAATCAATAACCAGTCTAAGCTAATTAAAAATAAATTGTTCTCAACTAGTGCTATATCGTTATCCAGTACAAGCTGTGCTAGCAATGGATTAGGATACGCGAAACAGCCTAATTTTAGTAATAGTGAGTTTGTAGTCAAAATGAACCCTTGATTCTTAACAGGTTTTTCTGACGGGGAAGCTTCTTTTTTTAATTAATATACAAAAAACTAATGGATCGCTTGCGCACAAAACAGGATGGACTTGTTGACTGGCTTTTGAAATAAATTTGAGTGGTAAGGATTTGTCTATTTTAAAAAGTATTAAATCTTATTTAGGTGTAGGTACTATTAATCAAAAATCTAATGGAACTTGTGTTTATTATATAAGA
>NW_008805058.1:47342-49492 GCF_000145635.1 Gaeumannomyces tritici R3-111a-1
TCTCACTATTTTATTTTTTATATTAGTATGATAAAGTTGATTAACTAATAGATATCTCATAAGTATCTTGTACACGGTATATTTGTGCCTATTCAAAAGTATTTTAAGTTTGGTGGTATTATTAAATATAATTTCAATAGTGGGGTACGTCTATATAGCACAACATCTCTTTCGGATTCTCATAGTATAAAATTTTATGAAGATCCTTATTCAACAAAAAAATTAATTATAAAAGATAATAAAGGTAAATCTGGAATTTACAAGTGAACCAATAAATTAACCGGTGATATTTATATTGGACAATCAGTAGATTTAGCCAAAAGATTTAGATCTTATCTAAATCTTAATTATTTAAATAATAGAAAAACACTTGTAATAAGCAGAGCTTTAATTAAATACGGATATTCTAATTTTACGTTACCTCGGGCGCCGCTAGGCGGCTGAGGAAGTCCCCTGTGGGGACTAGAAATATTAGAATATTGTGATTCAGCTAATTTAACAGAGAGAGAACAATATTATTTTGACAAATTAAACCCTAAATACAATACTTTAAAATTAGCTGGTAGTTCTTCAGGTCATAAACTTTCCGAAGAGACTAAAGAAAAAATTAGTAAATCTCTGAAAGGAGTTTATGTCAAAGAAAAGTCTGCCCTATATGGTCGTAGCCACACGGATGAAACCAAAGCTCTTATGTCTTTACAAAGATCTAAGGAAAATAATTCTTTTTTTGGTAAGACACACACTGAAAAAACTAAGACGCTTTTAGGACAAATTGCTTTAGGTAGAAAACACTCAGAAGAAACTCTGTTGAAGATGAGTGCTAGTAAAGGTCATCTTGTTTATATATATGAAAAATGTGATTCATCTGGGTTTAAATTAATAGGGAGTTTTGTTTCTATGAGAAGTGCCGCCAAATTTTTAGGTATTAGTGGTAATACTGTAAGGTTGTATGTAAATTCAGGTAAAATCTTTAAAGAGAGATATAAATTTTCATCGCTAGCGCCTTAATTTTAAAATAAACCAAACTTAAAAAAAACTATGAATAAATTTTCACTATTTGCTGGAAACTCCTAAAGCCTTTAGGTACTATAAGATAATATTTTTATATTTTATTAGTGATAACCCTAAAGGATGTACAATGGGCTATCAGCAGGAAACAAAAATAATAACTTTATTATGAGTAGGATCCTTAGAGACTATACGTGAAAAATTATATATTTATTTATATATATAATAAGATAGAGTCCAGTTAAGTATGAAAATACTTATGAATCGACAATGATAGAGCTAATTTGAACTATCACACCAGCGATTATATTAATATTAATTGCTTTTCCTTCGTTTAAATTATTGTACCTTATGGATGAAGTAAGTGATCCTTCAATGTCGGTATTAGCAGAAGGTCTCTTTTTAGGTGGCCTTAAATTATTTATATTATATATTTTTTATAAAATAAAAGATGCCTGTTTTATAAAACACTTAACAGGAGAAAAAAACAATACTTATTTATCTTATAACCGACTAGCTCAAGTCAAGGATAATGGTTATTCATTATATTCTAAAACTCGTAAACTTATTAGCTTAAATTTCCAAAGAGCATTTCACACAAAAATTAGAGCTTCTAGTAGAATAGGACCTCACAACCAAGATGTATTATCTGTAGTAATAGGTTCTTTATTAGGTCGCTCCGCTCATGCAAATGCTAGGACAATAGAAGGAACTAGAATCTCATATAGACAGAGTGAGATTCATAAAGATTATTTATTTTGATTATATGAGTTTTATTCACAAAGAGGTTACTGTTCAAATCTTAAACCCAGAAAATATACAAGAAGACTTAAAGATAAAGAGTTTTATGGTTATGAATTTAATACTTTTACTTTTAGAAGCTTTAATTGAATTCATAAATTATTTTACAAAAATGGTGTAAAATATATAAATCCAAAATCCCCATGGGATTTATATTTAACTCCCTTAGCTTTGGCTGTATTAATAATGGACTCTCCAACTAAATTTTTAAAAACTAAACAGTTAGCCGTTTTTACTAACTTTGAAGAGAGTAAAGATTTGAAATTATTGACTAATCTTTTAATTTCTAGATTTGGTTTATATGGTACTTGAGGTGTATGTGAAGGTAAGAATGTAATTCT
>NW_008805058.1:50969-52229 GCF_000145635.1 Gaeumannomyces tritici R3-111a-1
TAATGGGTGGCGGTGTAGCCGCCCCTAGACGGTTGTTGAACAGGTAATGGGGTTAGAATTGCAACTAACTGTTTTAAATTAGAGGAGGTAAGATTATTAGGAAATATGCTAGTAAAACTTTACGGTTTAAATTATACAATTCAAACTATAGAAGGTCATTACTCTATATATATTACAAAAGATTCTATCCCTAAGTTAAGAAATCTAGTGTTACCTTATATAATACCTAGTATGAGATATAAATTAGGAATAAAAGATAACCAATAAGTATAAGTTCTTTTAATAAATATATGATATAAATAATAGTCGTGAGATTAGTAGAAAGAAGTAATTAAATAATAGAGCCATATTTAGTTAATATACTATAATAAGTATAAGTTTCAATTTATTAATTTCTAAGATCTCGACAGGGATCTTTAAGAAGATAATATCTTTTTTGGCGACACGAGTGAAAACAGTCAACATATTATTATTTTCAATATCGCCTATTTAGTAGGTAGCTTTAATGAAATCAGCACAAATAATAATACAAGACTGTCAGTAGATAATTTTTGTTTTTTCACACCTATTGCAACAGACTGGGTCACTTGTGGGTGGCTAATTATAATAGCTGCTTAATGTTCAGTCGAGAGGTTATTTTATTTTTTAATGATAGCTTCGCACCAAACAACCAAATTTTCAAGGTTGCATACTAGACAATTCCATACTAAAATACAAACTAAAAATAGAATAGGTCCACATAACTCGGACGTTGTTAGTGTTTTAATTGGTAGTCTTTTGGGAGATGGATATGCTAATCAAACTAAAGCTTTAAATAAAGGTACATCTTTTAGATATAAACAAAGTGCAGTGCATAAAGAGTATTTATTTTGATTGTATGAATTTTTTTATTCGAGAGGTTATTGTATGGGTACAGGACCTAGAGAATATAAAACTATTCTTATACATAAAAGTACAGGCGTAAATAAAACTTATTATGGGTATGAATTTGATCTTTTTACTTTTAGTAGCTTTAATTGAATTTATGATTTATTTTATAAAGATAAAGTGAAAATAATTTCTCGAGAGTTAGAGTATTATTTAACGCCTTTAGCTTTAGCTATTTGAATTATGGATGATGGAGGCTGAGTTGCCGGATCTAAAAGTTTACGAATAGCTGCTAATAATTATACTCTTGAAGAAGTAAAACTTCTAGTGCATATACTTGAAATTAAGTTTGGTCTAAGTTGTACTATTCAAAAACTCTCTAAAAAAGGAGGT
>NW_008805058.1:53362-55622 GCF_000145635.1 Gaeumannomyces tritici R3-111a-1
GAGGGGGATAATCCAAGTTTATGGTTGATGAGGTGTAATTATATGTACCTTTTACGAATTAATTTTGATAGATAACTATTATCCGTTAAATGGATAGATAGCAATATAAGAAGCGTTACAATGTCCCTTTAGAATTTAGATTGATCAATAACGGCGTTAATCTTCTGTTTAGCTTTTACTTGCAAAGTAAAACTAAAATGAAATTGGTATAGCTAATCGTTCAGGGGTAAGTACCCTAACTCGTCCCCCCCAAGCAAAAAAAAAAGTGCGCGGAGGTAAAAGGGTAGATTTGAGATTAAATCAAGTATCTGTTTTTATTAATAGAGAAGGTGTTTTTTATGGTCTTATCTTTACATTGGCCATGATTATAGTGAACCTATAATTAAAAATCATCAAATTGCGGGAAACCCCTAAAGATATCTTAACCAAACAAGAGTGGTAACACATCTTGCGGCACAGTTAATGACTCGTGGTAAGGTAAAATCAAGATATATAATTCAATGGGCAATCCGCAGCCAAGTACCAGGTATAACTTACATGGTATGCAGTTCATCGACTAAACGGTGGTTAGTGTTATTATAATAATAATAATGCTTAAGATATAGTCAGCCCCCACCCGAAAGGGTGCAGAAGAATATGAGCACCCGTGTACAAAGTAATACTGTTCATATTTTTTGTTAAATAAATTTATATTAGTTGTGCTTCTGCTAAGCTAAAGTAACTAATTATTTTTAGGGAATTCTACAATAGTTTGCTAAACTAGTATTTAAATAAAATTTATACTTATCCAAATAAAAGCATTTGTCTTTCTGTAGACACTATTATAGTATTTGCTGGCTTTAATCCTTCTTCGAAGGATTATAGCAGTAAAAGAAGTCAATGTGGTGGTTTTAATCAATACCGCGCGCTCAGTGAGCGCGCCGGATTAGGTTCTTCTGTAGTAGCTTTAATTAAATCATCGCAAAATTTGCGATGATCAATTAACTCTGCAGCAAATAGTTCCGAGTCCTTAGCATTGGAACATATTAATAGTGGAAAACCCACTACTTATTTGATTATCAATAAAGTTTTATTAAATCAAAATTTATCTGTTACTGAATCGAAATTAAAAGAATTATTAAAGGTTAAAGGTGTTGAATTGGATCTTCCTGTATCGAGATCCTCTGGATCTTGATTAGTCTTAGATGAATTAACAGGTAAATCTGTATATAAAGGTTTCTCAGGTGTATATATGTTTATACATAAAGACACAGGGCAGAAATACGTAGGTTCATCTAATCTACTAAGACGTAGATTGGATTACTACTTTAAAGGGAATTTTCCTTTAGCTGGAAAATTCTTACCATTGGCTCTCGCCAAAGACGGACTAAAGGCTTTTAAGTTAATAATTTATAAATTAGATAGTAATAAGTTTGGTAATCAAGACGCCTTAATCTTAGAACAATATCATTTATTAAGTAAAGAATTTGACTTGAATACTCTAAGAGTTGTTAACGCAGGATCGCTAGCTTGCGCAGCACAAAAGGTGATGCTGTATATGTTTATGACCTTACATGCAGTACTCTTTATTATCATGCTAAATCAAAAATAGAGTTAAAAAGAGTATTAAAAATCCATACTGAAACTAGTAAAAAGTATGTAGATTCTAAATTACCCTATCTTAATAAGTTCTTGTTATTAAGCTATCCTATTCCCACTGCATTGACTAGTAATATTTCTGTTAAAGATTTATTAGATGTAATGCAAACAGAAAGAAAGGAAGCTTATATATTAGGAACCCGAAGGAGTATTTCAGTGGAATTAGAAATTAAAAAAGGTAACACGTTAGTTAATAACGTAGATAACCGTACTCTAAGCTTTGATTCATTAACCTCTTGTATTGAATATTTAAGAGGATTAGGTTTAATTATAAAAAGGGACACCTTAACCAAATACATAATAAATGGGAAAGTGTTTCACAATTTCTTATGTAAATATTCTACTAATACTTTACCTGAGGATTTTGAAAAAATAGGTTTAATTATGGATGAATATAAAAAAGTAGATACTTATTCATCAGGAGGTGGAACCTTACTTAAACAGGATGCTTGCGTAGCAGAAAAAAAAAAAATAAAGCTATATCAGTAAAAGGGGAAAATCCTCTTTGCCAACTTCTGCGTAGCCTAGCTTGCGCGCTTGCGCACACAAAAAGACTTTGATAGTATTATGGATACTGTTAAATACTTTGATACTTTAAATATAAGATTGGATAGAAAAACTT
>NW_008805058.1:56956-58376 GCF_000145635.1 Gaeumannomyces tritici R3-111a-1
ATTAATAGTTTTATATTCATTATACATGAAAAGTTAGCGGATATGTTAACTTTAACTTGTGATATTGTTACTAATAATTTTTTTATAATTTTATCTTGTGGGATAATTATGCTTTTAGGTGGTTTAACTATATTATTAATGGATCAGGGGCCACAACTAGAACAACCACCTGTACCATGGTTGTTCCCAATGCCAGCTCCTCATGGTAAAAGGGGGAGAAATGGTACTTGATTACTACCAGATGTAGGAGGACATGTAGGTCCTGAACCCGTTGAACTGAAATTAAACCAAAACCACCTACTAAAGCGCCTTTTGGAGATCCGGGTTTACCGCCAATGAAAAAATAAATCTATTGCTTGTTTTTGTCTTTGGTTTTTTTTTTAGTGTTGGCTACTATGAAATAAGAAGTAGATATGCTTATTTCATAGTATAATAAGTACAGAATTACTAATGTTGTAGGTCATTATGTAACTTTAATTCTATATTTATACTAATTAGTAATTGCGGTACTAAGTGGTAAATAGTATAGAATTAAGTGCTACACATAAAATAGCTATAGACCCAATAAAGAATATAAAAAATACAGGAAACAAAGGTAATATAAATTAAAGACCTGTACTTTAAGATTATGAAGTAAATGGTTTACACTTTGATTGCAAATCTTAAGTAAGAGGTTCGATTCCTCCATAATCTTTTGTAGCTTCGTGCTTCGAATTTTACACGAGGTATCAAGCTACTTATTACATTATATGCTAATTTAATTTAATTAAATCATATTAATTGAGTTAAATTGTTACTTATCTTTTTTTTTATTTTTTTTTTTACAATTAACGATAGTAGCAGTGGCCTCGAAAATGATTCTAATAATGATGGTGATAATATGAGCGAAGCAGGAAAGTCAGATAGTGAAAAAAATACTTTATTACTATCTTCAATTTCTATTTGAAAAGAGAGATGATTTTTATCGACGAACGCTAAAGATATAGGAACTTGATATTTAATATTCGCATTATTTTCTGGTTTATTAGGTACAGCGTTTTCTGTATTAATTAGAATGGAATTAAGTGGACCAGGAGTTCAATATATTGCAGATAATCAATTATACAATAGTATAATAACTGCCCACGCTATATTAATGATATTCTTTATGGTCGAAATAATTTATATATTTAATTTAAAATCGCAATTTTCTTGTGCCTTTTCTTCTGTAAAATCTCAGAGTGCAGGTAAGGTGATAACTGGCAAGATAAATAACGATAATAATACTGTTCTAACAATAGGTAATAATAATAATGATAATCAGGATAATAAAGATCCTGAAGATTCTAAACATAAATATGTTAAGGTTTTAGTTCAGGATCCTTTTAACAATAGAGATATTATTCTTAAAGTTACCAAGAAGCAAAAAGGGGAGCCCCTT
>NW_008805058.1:59536-60264 GCF_000145635.1 Gaeumannomyces tritici R3-111a-1
ATTAGATAATCCGCAGGAAACTACTAAGAATCTTTGGTCTGCTGATTAGCTGAGGGATTATTTAAGTGAAATAAAAGTTAGTGCGGTGTTAAATATTTGTGGGTAAATTTTCATAACCTAAGAGTCCAGAAAAGAAATATGTTAGAGACTACGTAAGTAAAAGGGTACGCCTGTTTAGGTTTATGTGTGAGAAAGTTTAGATGGTAAACATGTATATGTGGGTCATTCTATTAATCTATATAATAGAATAAGTTCTTATTTTATGCCTTCTATACTTAAAACTAAAGCACGTAGAGTTTTACGTTATTTTAATAAATATGGTTTTAACAACATTAAGTTAACTATTTATATTATGGATGATAAATCAAGTTTAGAACAAGTAGTAGCATTAGAACAACATCTTATTGATAGTTTAAAACCAAATCTTAATGTAGATCTAGTAGCTAGTAGTTCTGGGTATCATGAACCTATGAGTCCAGAAATACGTGAGAGACTTCGTAAGCAAAGGGGTACTCCTATTTATGTTTATAATAGTGAAAACTTTAATTTATTATATGTATTTTTATCAAAACAACATATGTATAATTTAATAAATATTCATCATACTACAGCCCCACCCTCCCTCGCAAGCTAACTACTTTAATTTAATAATAGCACTGTGATTTTTTTTTTAGCTAGGGTACTTAGCGGTACCCCTAACCAGGAATTACTACCAATTATTTAGTAGG
>NW_008805058.1:61829-63114 GCF_000145635.1 Gaeumannomyces tritici R3-111a-1
CTTAAATGTTAGGTTGTTTCTTGGATGTTTACGTGGTACTTTAAATGATTGTTTAACTTTAGGTACTTTGTACCTAGATGCTTTTTTCTTTTCTTTGGATTTAATTGAGGATTCAATTGAAACTAATTTACTTAGTTTAGATCAAATTAAGAGTTTAGTTATAAATAAACGAGATGTGTACAATGTTAAACATCCGGCAGCTAAAGCTATTTTAGCTGAGTTTAAAGATGATTCAAGTAAAAATCTTATATTTGATTCTTTAAACAGTTTAGCTAAACACCTAAAAGGTGATCGTTATGTTATTAGAGAATATCTTAAAGGTAGTAAATCAGGTTATTACCGAGGTAAATGAAAATTTACCTACACGGCTGTAGGTGTACAGCCAGATTAGTATTAAAATACAGTAGCTTTTTTAATTAAATATATTAAGGCATGGCCTGGTAAGGTATAAATATCTTACTTTCTTTTCACTATTTGCTGGAATCCTTTAAGAGTTTTTGGAACTAGTATTGCATACTTTCTTAAAAAGAAAAGAGGCAGAATACAGTAACATTTCAAAAATTAGGTAATCAGCAGGAAACCAACGGTAAAAAGGCTGGTTATGGCTACTTTTACAAAGGGTAGTCGCAACGAAGTACGGATTAGTACTTCGTAGTAAGTAGCATTATTAAACATTTTTATTTAGTAGGCTCCTCAGAGACTATACGTGAAATATCTTAGTAAATATACAATATTGTAGAATTAAAGATAAAGATATAGTCCAACATTTAATTTTCATTAAATGGTAAAACGTATGCCTGCATTAATAGGTGGGTTTGGAAATTTTCTAATGCCTTTAATGGTAGGTGGTCCGGACATGGCTTTTCCAAGATTAAATAACATTAGTTTTTGATTATTACCACCAAGTTTAGTACTATTAGTATTTTCTGCTTGTATAGAAGGAGGAGTTGGTACAGGGTGAACACTTTATCCACCTATTCAATGATTTGGGAAATCATTTATATGGGAAAAACTGCCAAACTCCGGGGACGTCCTATGTCTTCTTTTAATTATAATTATAGTTATAATTACAAAGGTACCAAACCTAGTTGGAAACATCGGAGGTGGATGAAGTAATTTCTCATGTACGGTAACAAGCCAGAAGACGCTCGAAAGAGCAAAGGATAATCGCGGATCTAAATCAGTAGGAATCATAAGTAATTCTACTGTAAAAGAGCAACGAGTGGACGGTAGTTGTCGCATTCTAGATTGAATGCGGCTAAGGTGCACTCTAACGGGTTTCGAG
>NW_008805058.1:64900-65735 GCF_000145635.1 Gaeumannomyces tritici R3-111a-1
AACGAGAAGTCGGTAAAGATAAAGCCTTGCAGGACGATTGATCCGTTATTTTAGGTAGAAAAGGAGATAAGATTTATGCTCATCAATTAGCCAAAGCTCAAGTTTCTAGTAATAAACCATTTTTTTCCTCGAAAAAAAGGGTTTTAAATAATATATTAGCATATTCTGGTATGTTAGTTAGCGAAGATACATTAAACTCTTTAATAAATATTCCTAGATTAGTCTTTAATAACCTACATACAAAAGAAACTAGAATTTTAATTGATAATAAAATAGGTTTACCTCATAGTAAAATACAACAAGTAGGTGTATATATTTTTACTTGCTTAGATACAAACCAAAAATACGTAGGTTCATCCTCAGTTTTGGCTTTACGGTTAAGAGGTTATCTAAATAAAACACATAAAAACTCTGGTAAATTAATTCCTTTAATAAAAGAAAAAGGTTTATCTCGGTTTAAATTGGAAATAATATGTTTACCTTTTTATCCTGAATTTAAATCAGAGATAGTTTTAGAGCAATATTTTTTATTGGATCCTTCTTTTAATTTGAATACTATACGAGTTGCTAATAATCCTAGCGGGTACACAGCTAAGCCTTTATATTTATATAACAGAGATAAATCAGGGGGCGGCCAGCTTTTATCGCTGTATAATCCTTCCCCCGAATTATTAAAGCACAAAAAAGTAAAGAATCTAGTTGCTTATGGATTAACTCAGATTCAATTGAATAATTCTTTAGGTAAAAGGTGCTCTTCTACCTTACCTTTAGATAACAAGGTGTATAACTTAAATCCTAATTTTATATCCGGGCTTATTGATGCAGAGGGTTCATT
>NW_008805058.1:67354-68819 GCF_000145635.1 Gaeumannomyces tritici R3-111a-1
TTATATTAAAATTATATTTTTAATGAGATTGATATAAAAGTTATAATAAATTGCTGAAAAAAGCTTTACTCTACATAGTTAAGCTCAATCAGCAGGGAATCTATTATGTTACACATTTGTAGCTAGTAGCACCTTCAGAGGCTAAACATTATAGACCGCGTCGATTAATTGATGCGCTTAAGATATAGTCCAACCATAGTAGTAATACTATGTAAATAAATATGTGTCATTACAACAATTGTAAATATGAGAACACCTGGTATAAGATTACATAAACTGGCTTTATTTGGGTGAGCAGTAGTTATTACAGCTGTATTATTATTATTATCATTACCTGTGTTAGCGGGTAAAATTCTGCCCGATTTAAACATGGCTATATGCTGGAAACTGCTATTTTACACTCAACATAATTTAGCACAATCAGCAGGAAATTTAGGAGGCTTGAGCCTTTTAGAAATCTCCAGAGACTATACGCCTGAATTTTTTTGTTGTGGATTTTTTTTTAATATTCTTTTATGTAAAATTGTAGTGAAAAGATTTTTTAAAAGAACAATGTTCACTATTTCTTCACCATCACCTGAAGCAGAATATAAACATCTTAATAATTTACCTTTTTCTTCTTATTTAACTGGATTAATTGAAGGTGATGGTACCATCGTGGTACCTAAGACGGAAAGATCCTTAAAAGGTGTATTAAATTATGCATCAGTACAAATTGTTTTTCACTTAAAAGATTTACCTTTAGCTTTAATAATTCAAAAAGAGTTAGGTGTAGGTTCTATTGCCAGAAAAAAAGGTGTTAATGCTTACATATTAACAATAAATAGTTATAAAGGATTGATTTTAATTGTTTCTTTATTCTCCTCTCCTCTCTTCTAAGAATAATGGAGGATTAAAGGGGGGGCCGCCCTTTAGCTTTGTTTGAGTATTATTAAAGTCTACAACAAATTATTTTGGCTATAGTATTGCCATGTTTAAATTTTAATTAGGTAAATTGCTGGAAAATGAATCGAGAAAGTTAACAGGTAATAAGTATCCCATTAACATTAGCAGCAGCGGTAGTATTGTTGGTTGTTGTATTATAAAACCCTTTATATCGCAAAGCACTGCTTTAAAAAATGGCTATATGTTTAAAACCAGTTAAGAGATTCACAATCAGCAGGTAAACAAGCCTTTTAGGCTTGTAACTTCAGAGACTACGCGCCTAAATTTTTTTTTGTTTAATTGGCTATTTTATCTATCTAGCCTATCTTAATGTCGCCGCGCCGACCTAAAGCTTATCTTACCTTACTTAATTCTTACCATTTTTGACTTCTTCATTAGAATAAGGGATAAAAATAAAAATTAAGTGTGTCCATATTCTAAATTTAAATTGTGTTAAGTAAGGGTTCTGCTATATAAAAGGTGTAAAGGCTTATATATTAACTATAGATAGTTATAAATAAATTTTTTTTCTTGAAGATTT
>NW_008805058.1:69815-72478 GCF_000145635.1 Gaeumannomyces tritici R3-111a-1
CTTATTTTGTGTAATTATTTAGAAAATTTTCCTTTATTTGGTACTAAATATTTAGATAGCAAAGACTGAATTAAGGTGGTAAGTTTATTTGATAAAGGTGAACATAAAGGTAAAGCAGGTATGGATAGAATAGTAGAAATAAAATCTTTTATGAATGATAAAAGGACAAATTTTACTTGAGATCATTTACAAGAATTTTATAACTTAAAAAAATAAGATATGGTCCAACCAATATGGTAACATATTGAATATCTACCTTAAACTAATTTGATAGTTTTTGAAACCCTTAAGCATATATGCTTATTGATGTTATGGGACCTAGTCCAGTAGATTAATAAAAAAAAATGGGAATAACAATGGTCCTTACAGACCGAAATTTTAATACTTCATTCTTTGAAACAGCTGGTGGTGGTGATCCTATATTATTCCAACATCTTTTCTTAATAAAACAAACTTGCATTATATTATTTATTACAATAACTAGTCTTACATTATTTACTTTATGTACTGTTGAGTATAAGGCGTATAAGTCCTTTAACTTTGAAGTATTTTATAAAGAATACTTTAAATTATATCCAGATAAAAAATTACCTAATTCAAAGACCCCCCGTCTTAGAGTGACTTATAGGATTTACTGAAGGGAAAGGTTCTTTTACAGTAGCTAAAAGAGGAGATTTTTCTTTTGTCATAACTCAATCAACTACAGATATAGATTGTTTAAATTTCATTAAATATAACTTAGGATTTGGTAAAGTTATTAAACAATCTATAAAAAATAATACTCATACATTTATAGTCCAAGATATTAAAAATTTAATAATTATTTGTAACTTATTTAATGGTAATATGGTATTTCCAACTATAAATGCTAAATTTTTAATATTTCTTTCTGCTATTAATGAAAAATTATTAAAAAATAACATGGAGAAAATATCTGTTATAGAAAGCACAGTATTACCTTCTTTAGATGATGCATGACTATCTGGTATTTCAGATGGTGAAGCATCATTCACTTGTAGTATCTTATCTGAACCTAGTACAGGATATAGATTTAGATATATATTAACTCAAAAATGAGATAGTAATAAACCTACATTGGAATATATAAATAATTTATTCGGAGATAAAGTTGGGGCAATATGTCCTCATCATGAATCTAAAAATAATTTTAATATTTGAGAACTTAGAGTAAATGGGTGCGTGCCTAAAAAAATTGTGAAAAACTCTTTAAATATTTTGATAAATTTACCCTTAATAGTCAAAAGGGTCTTAGTTATAAAAAATAAAAGGAAGTCTATTATAACGCTTCGCGCTAACTTCTGCGGAGCCAGCGCTACTTCTAAGCATAAAAAATGGTGATCATTTGTAGCTTTAGCGTTACACAGCGCAGCACAGAAAAAAGATTCGAAATAAAGGACTTAAGTAAAAAAATAAATAAATAATGTATTTGTCAGGAAAAAAGGGATTGGTTTAGCCTAAGCTATTAAATTATTAAAGCAGATGTAAAATAAATTAAGACTTTAATTAATGAATACGAAAGTATACCACAGCCCTAGTTTTTAATAGTAATATATTGTGTAATTTTTAGGAAAAAACCATAAATATTAAAAGCTACACTAGTGGCACGGTCAAAGTTAACCTGTAATAAGACCGTCGTTTACCTAAATGAACGCTACAGACTGCTTCACTAGTGGGTAGCTGAAATGCTGCTTAATGTACAGTCGGATTTCTCTTTGTAGCTCCGCTACTAAAAGGCTTATATTATACATTATATAATATAAGGTTATAAAGTTAAGGGGTGAAATATAACTTTATAATAAGAAATTGGATTCTTCGGACATTTAAATTGGTGTCGTGGGTAGACAATCCCACCTAGTTGTTATTAATTGTAGATAATGTTATAGCAAAATACAATTAAATATAACAGCCGGACAAGGTGAAAACGGTTAACGATATCCTAGTCAAAGACCGTCGGTGGCTATAAACATCGCTACAGACTGGTTCACCTACGTAAAGCTGAAATGTTTGCGAATGTACAGTCGTAACTTATAATAGATCAGATTTAAGATAACAATAGTTATTTTGATTTATTGATGTGAAGGATAAGTGCGTATAGCACAAAAAACATCTGTGAGGCAAGCTCACTTAAGATAATTAAGTTTGCCTGAAGTTTATATTTTAATTGTACCAGCTTTTGGTATAATTAGTACAACTATTTCAGCTAATTCAAATAAATCTGTATTTGGTTATATTGGAATTTAAGAAACCTTTAGCAAGTTTCATTATTAAGTTCATCAGTATCAAACTCCGGGGAAGCCCTAAAGCTTCTGGTACCAAGCTATAGTTGAAAGGCTATATGTGGCTGAACTAATTACTCAGATAAGGTAACAAGTCAGAAGATTCTAGTAATAGAAATGGGTGATCGCGGATCTAAATCAGTAATAGAGCGCTCGCTCTATTACTGTAAAAGAGCAACGAGTAGAAGGTACTGGATATAAAAAGTTTTTTTTATATTTAAGGTGTATTCTAAGTAGCCTTGAAAGAAGGTTTGTTCTATTTCCTAGCGCGTAGTACTTTGTAGCCCTGCTTTGCAGGGCTACGAAGTCTTCTTACTAGTAATCTAGGAATTAAGAATAATTAAATAAATAAGATAGCTAGACCTG
>NW_008805058.1:72979-89704 GCF_000145635.1 Gaeumannomyces tritici R3-111a-1
ATGATATAAGTCCTAAATTGACGAGATATGTAGGACCAAAATCCCTACAGATTCCACAACTTTTTTGTTCTAGAGCAGGATATATATTAATATCCCGATTCTAATTTTAATAGTGAAAGTATTATGAAGTTACCTATTTATAAAGGACACTCACTTTGTGACACCATAAATTAAAAAGCCAGCTGTAAAAAAAAACTTTATATACAAGACAAGAAGTTCAATTGAATTGAACAAAAATTTAGCATATTCTTGCGTGCGTAGCACTACTTTAGGTAATAGTAAAAGAAATTTTACTACATCTAAAGCCATGTTAGCTGACCCAGATAAAATTCTTAATAGAGCCTCAGCCTTTAGTAAAGAAATGGAAGAATATAAAAAAAAAATTGGATCAATCTAAAGCCATGGAAAAAGAACGTGAGCAAGAAAAATTAGCGGGACAGGTAGGTACTTCACATTCTCAGCCAGGACAAGAAGAAAGTAACTTTTTACTTGATCGTGGTAGGGAAATAGATAGTTGAATGATTAGGCAGAAGGTAAAAGTAACAGATAATTTGGAGGAACGTATAGCGAAATTAGCGGTTTTTGTTCCTGAGGATAGAATGCGAGAATTTTTGCGGGAATTCCAAGATGATAGACTTAAACTAGTAGGTAAAATGACGGAAAAGTTAGCTAAGTTAGAAAAGGAATTTCCAGAGTACCCTAAACCTGTGGCTTTTTTAGATAAAAAAATAGATATAGAAGCTAATGGGTTTAAAAAGATGACACAGGAATTACAGAATGAGGAAGAGAAATTACATAAAGAAATTGAGAAAAGATCTGATTTTGCACAAAATAAGGAGGTATATGAAAAGGACAGATTAGAATGGAAGGAAGCTTTAGGTAGAATGGTTAGTAGTAGTAGGAAAGAAAAACAGGAATTAAAAGAACGTGTAAAATCCAATCTTGAAACAGCTAGTGAAATGGCTCAAGATTTAATGGATGAAACTGGTCCTGACTATACTGGTGGGGACGATTAAAACAGGTGGTACTAGCTTCATACTAAGTACGCTTACTTCGTAGCATTAAAAACAGGTCAAAGTCTGAAACTCGGGTTTACGCTATGATGTCTATTGGAATATTAGGATTTATTGTTTGAAGTCGAGTAACGATGGCTTCATCCAAGCTGAAGCTTGGTAATATAATTAATTTCGCTATATGCTTGAATAGTTTAGTGCTAATTAGTACCTTGTATGGTAAAAATCTAATTAGCTATACTCAATCAGCAGACAATCTGTCCCTGTATTCTAGGTGAAATATGCCTGCATACCCTTCGGGTCAGCAGGCTATAAATGATAACAAACATAGTGTCTTAGAGACTACACGCGAAACATCTTTTGAATTTTCAGCTTTTCATGCTTATTATAATACATTGTTTAAAGATAGAGATCCTATTTCAGATGAGTGATTAACTTGATTTATTGGGTTTGCAGAAGGAGATGGAGCTATTCAAACCTACGATGAAGGTAAAAGAGTTCGTTTTGTTCTTACTCAAAAAGAAAGTGATATACTACATAAAATACAATTAAAATTTAACATAGGTGTAGTTAAACATTTTCCTCAAGGAAAGAGTGGTAAAAAGAACCGAGGCTCTTTTTATAGATGAATGGTTGATAATCCTTCACATATTTTACTTTTAGCTTTTTTATTTAATGGTAATTTAGCTCAAAACCATAGAATTAGTCAATTAGCTCTATGAGTTAATGCTTTAAATAATCGTTTTGGTAGCGGAGCTACCAAAACGATAAAGTTAAACAATATACCTGTTTCAGTTACATTACAAGATGGTTGATTATCTGGGTTTACTGACGCTGAAGGATGTTTTAATGTATCTATTACAGCAAACTCTAGATATACATTAGGTCATGTTATAAAAATGCGTTATATGCTAGACCAAAAAGATAGTGTAATACTAAATAAAATATACGAATTATTTGGATTTGGTAAAGTAACATTAAGATCTGGAACTGATAATGTATATCGTTATACAGCTACTGGATTTAAAGCGTTAAATGGTATAATAGCATACTTTAAATTATTTCCATTACAAACTAAAAAAGCTCTTTCTTTTAAAAAATGATTAACTATTCATAACCAAGTGTTTAATAATTTACACTTAACTGAAGAAGGGTTATCGCAAGTAAGAACTTTGCAAAAACAAATCAATTTAAATAATAGTATGACAAATAAAACAGGAAAGGCTTAAAGGTGAAGATATAGTCCGACACTTCTTGTAAAAGAAGCATACAATTTTGTGCCCCTCGGTCTAGCGCAGATTAGACCCTTAGGTCGTAGACCGGGGGTCTGCGGAAGCTAGGTATGGATAAATATAAAATATTTATTAATAGTTTTGCTTATGCCTGCGAAGCTAGGCAAGCAAGCTAGGGAGGGGAGAAACTTTTGCCCCTCCTTGTTCATTAGTGCGTCAAATGATGGATACCACCGCTGATAAAGCATCTAGTGAGAATATATCTAACCTATCTTTTGTTGAATTTAATAAACTTTATTTAAAAAAATATAATACTACACTTGATTCAAAGACCCCGTCTTAGGGTGATTTATAGGATTTGCCGAAGGAGATGGATATTTAGGAATTAATGATAAAATACCTACATTTGTATAGCTTGCGCGCTTGCGCACACAAAAAGAATCTAAAATACTATATGAAGTAAGAGATATTTTAAATTTTGGTTATGTAAAAGAATTTGATAATTTCTCTAGATTTATTGTTAGAGATCAATCAAATATTATTTTATTATTCCATTTATTTAATGGTAATCTTCATCTTGAACATAAAATAGATCAATTAGTAAAATGATCAGTGTTATTAAATAATAAAAATAACAATAAAGGTAATCTTTTAGTAATTACTGAACCTGTAAAATTATCATTAAATAATAGTTGATTTTCTGGGTTTACTGATGCAGAGGGTTGCTTTAATGTTTATATCTCTAAAAATAGTAAAGGTATTAGTTTAAGATTTATTGTAGATCAACAATATGGGTTACCTTTATTTAATCAATTAAAAGATATCTTAGGTTCAGGTTCAATTTATGTACGTAAAAATAATAATTATAGATTTGCTATAACAAAGCTTGAGAGCTTTGTTTTAGTTACTGAGTATTTCAATGTTTATATGTTAAGATCAAAAAAACAATTTGCGTGCTGGCTCCGCAGCAGAAAAATGAAAAGTAGTCTATAATTGTGTTTTAAATAAAGAACATAAAACTCCAAAAGGCTAGCTTGCGCAGGAAAATTTAAAAGAATTAAGTAAATTAATCAACAAAGATAATGATTAGATATATCAAAAATTTGCATTGATATTCTGATTTGGTGCTGTGGGTTTAAAATCCCACTTAGTTATTATTTTTTTTTTATGGTAACTTCCCAGAGAAACATAAGATAATATTTATAAATAAGTATTAAATAATAACTGGACATGGTGAAAACGGTTAACAATACCCTTAGTTGAAGACCGTCGGTGACTTGGAGCATCGCTACAGACTGGTTCACCTACGTAGAGCTGAAACGCTTGCGAATGTACAGTCGGAACTTAGTAATCTTATAATTATAGTGGATTGATGTAAAGGGATTAATAGAATATAATAAATTAATATTTAATTCTATTTAAATGGTCAGTACATTCAAAAAACATCTAGATGTGTGCGTAGCCTACAAATTAAAGATACATCTATCTAAGTTTGCATATGTATACTGTTGGTTTAGACGTGGATAAACTTGTGTTCACGGAAAAAATCTTGCTATATGCTGGAAACTCTTGATTAAGTAGTCCACTCGTTTTTATAACGTTAGGTACAATCTACTTATATTTTACAAGACAATCAGCAGGAAACTTTTTTTGTTTTAGTACAATGGTTAAGGCCGCTACTAAAAATACTTATAATAAATGATTTGAATTACCTAAAATATCCGAGCATGTTCCTATTCATAATAGTAATATTAATGATAAAGAGTTTGGTTATTTTTTAGCAGGGCTAATAGAAGGTGATGGTTGATTCGGTAAGAAAGAACTACATATAATATTTTCTGAAAATGATACATCTTTGGCTTACCTTATTAAAAAACGTATAGGTCACGGTAATGTTTATAAAATTAAAGATAAAAAAGCTGTTAGATATATTTGTAAAAATAAAAAAGGTTTATCTATTATTTTATCTTTAATTAATGGAAAATTTGTCAGCAATTATAAATATGAACAATTAATTAAACATAATTATAGTGAAGATTTTAATATAAATATTTTACCTCCTTTAATGTCTTTATCTTTAGATAATTATTGATTGGCTGGTTTTACTCAAGCTGATGGTTGTTTCCATATAAGCCTTGGAAAAAGTAAAACACACAAAACTGGATATAGTGTAAGATTAGAATTTTCTTTAAAGCAAAATGATGTATTACCTTTAAGATTATTATATAATAAATTAGAAATGGGTAATCTTTCTCAATATCATACCGGTGTATGATGTTATAAAAGTACAGGATATAAAACTGCAGCTCATTTAATTAATTACTTTGATAAATATAATCTTTTTGCTGGGAAATATATAGATTATCTAAAATTTAGAAAAGTTTATATTAAAATTACAGAAGGTAAACATTTAGAAGAAAAAGGTATTCAAAAAATTAAAAGTATTTCATCAAAAAGATCCTCAGAGACAAGCACGCAAGAAATTTAACATTTTATGTTAAATTAAGATACTGTCCAAAATAAAGTTCGACAAGAGCTTACTTTACAGCTGCCACATTAATAATTGCTGTTCCTACAGGAATTAAAATATTCTCTTGATTAGCTACTTGCTACGGGGGATCTTTAAAATTAACACCTTCTATGTTGTTTGCATTAGGATTTGTCTTTATGTTTACAACAGGTGGATTATTATACCACTTGGTTCACCTTTTAAAGACTACTGTATGCTGAAAACTTCTGACAATTATACTACTAGAGTTTTATATGATCTCAGTGACAACGTATAATTTTGAACAATTAGCAGGTAACCAACAGATAAAACCATCTATCTTAGTAGGAACCTCAGAGACTAAACGTAGTCCCCTTCGACGACCGTCGAAGGGAAGATATAGTCCGTGAAATAAAATTTTATTATTTAATAGCTCGGCTATTAATAATTCATTTAATCTTGTCTTTAAATTAACTCTTCGTTCTTATTCTACTTCTAACTTTAAAGAAGATAATACAAATAATTTAAAACCTTTAATTGTATATGATAACTTTAAAGAAAATAAAGCTAATATTTTAAAAGAACAAAAATACAAATCAGGTGTTTATTGTTTAATTAATAAAAATAATGGTCATTCTTATGTAGGAAGTTCCATTAATTTAGCTTCTAGAATGAAAAATTATCTTAATACTACTTTTTTAAAAAGTAAAAAAAACCATAATATGCCTATTGTTAAAGCTTTGTTAAAATATAATCAATCTAACTTTAAATTACTAATATTAGAGTATGTTGAATATAAATTATTAGCAGCTAGAGAAACTTATTTTATAACACATGTATTGCCGTACTATAATGTATTAAAACAAGGTTATTCTTCACTAGGTTATAAACATACAAAGGAAACTAAAGCATTATTATCAGAACTAGCTAAAAATAGAGTTCATAGTGAAAAAACTAAAGCTTTAATAGCTAAAGCTTTAACAGGTGAAAATAACCCATTTTACAATCAAAATCATTCTATGGAAAGTAAAGTTAGAATGATTGAAGCAAATTCTGCTTATCCCGTTTATGTTTACAATTCTTTTAAAGAGTTACTAATTGTCTTTCCTTCCGTATTAACTTTGGCTAAATTAATTAAATCTAACCATTCTACAATAGTTGATTTGGTAAAAGAACAAACTATATTTAGAGGGGAATGGTATTTTACTAATATACCTTATAATATAGAGGATACACCATTAATAACTAACTGAAATTCTAAAGAATGTGATGAATTAGTATTTAATATAAATAAAAATAGTCATATTAGAAAAGCAGTATTTGTATATGATATTGATAATAATTTTGTTTGTAGGTATGATGGAGTAATGGAAGCCCAAAGAGCTTTGAAAATAAGTCATTGTACAATCAAAAATTGTGCTAAAGTAAATGGTATTTATAGAGGTTATATATTTAGATATGAAAGATTAAATGTTCAATAAAATTTTGTTCGTGAGTGGTGTTGTTTTAGCTAATGCTTCACTTGATATTGCATTCCACGATACGGTTTTTATTGGTTTAAGTAGTATATTTATACTTAACCTTTTGACTATAGTAATACCCTATAAAGATAGTTTTAGGACCGCTGCGAAGCGTAGGCTCCGCCTTAGCTTGCGCAACAAAATTGATGATTTAATTGTAGGCTGCTTTGCTGACTATAGCAGCAAAGCAGCAGCAGCTGCGGCAGCAACTGTTAAGCAGCAGGATACAGCTGAAAACCTTGATAATAATGAATATATAAAAATGTTTTGAGTAGGATTGATGGATGGAGATGGTAGTATTCAAGTAAATCATTGACTAGCTTGCGCAGAGAAATATTTACAATACAGACTGATTATTAAACTATCTAACCTTAAATCTAATTATAATATGTTGATTAAAATTGCTAAAGTAATAGGCGGTACGGTAAAAATTACAGGTAAGGGAGCAGATGTTATTTGAGTAGTTGATAATAAAGAAGAAATAAAAAGAATTATAAAAATTTATGATACATATCCTCCTTTGACTTCTACGAAAATCTGTCAACTTGCATTTTTAAAAACTTGTCTGACTAAAACTTCAGTAAAAACTTATTTATTGAATAGAAATTTAAAATATAATCAACAATCAAGAATTATAACATCTAATATAAATTTAAACAAACCTAGTTATTTTAAAGCTTGATTATCAGGGTTTATAGAAGCTGTGCGAAGCGGTTGTTTTACTATAAGAAAATCTAATAGCCATTCTTTTTCAATAGGCCAAAATTATGATTTTTATTTAATAGATGCTATTAAACAGTATTTTGAAGTAACAAATAAACTTAGAAATCCTTTATTTACCCTGCTGCTGCGCAAGCTAAAGCTAAAGCTAGGGGAGGAGAGAAGTTTTATAGTATAGAGGTCTATAAGAAAGAAGTGTTATTAAAAATAATCAATCATTGTACTAAGTATCCTTTATTAGGTGAAAAACTAGAGTCATTAAAAAAATTTAGTAAAAAATTTTTTAAATAGTAAGTGTTGTGTTGTCATGTCACCATGAAAAATAATGTGTAGTGTTATCTTATTTTTCGGTAGAGTTAATAAGGCTTTTTGTAGCTTGCGCAGTTTTTTTTTTATTTATAAAAAAATATACAATAGCTAATATTTATTAATTTTGCTAACGGTGAAACCCTTATATGTTTCTTAATGCGGGAAAGTCTGAGTCACTCAGAGGGTATAACCTATATAAGGATAATACCGTGGAAACCAAAAGTAATAGATTATTTAATTTAATCTATTAGTTAGTAGGATCCGTAGAGACTAAACGTGACAATCGAAAGTTTATTTAGTTAAATTATTAGATAAGTTATAGTCCAAACTTCGTTAAAAAAGAATTAAAATAGTTTGTATAAACAATCACCCAGCCTCTCGGCTTTTTAGTTTTTACTAGTCCCCACAGGGGACTTCCTCAGCCGCCTAGCGGCGCCCGAGGTAACCTAAAAAGTAAAAAGCCAGGCCTATGGCCCTGTGCCTAGGCCAAAGGGTGGTTAATTAAATTGACGACTAACTAATAATATAAGAAAAAGGGTTTTATTCACTTTTTTGCAGGTAGTCTTATTTAAATAAAGTAAATGTCTCGGTCCCGTATATTGGAATATTATTAGTTATTTTGTTAATGATATTAATTTTTTTTATAAAAAAAATTTGAATTAAATCTCCTTTACCTAAAATTAAAGGTAAAGGAGTTATACTTCAATCCACTATGGGTGGTAGTATAGCATCCTTAAGCATATCATTTTTATTATTATTTATTACTGTTGTTGCGGAGGCGAGGGGTATGTCCGTAACTGCTGCAACTGAAACTGTAACTGCTGCAATTGCAACTAATACTCCTAGTATTACATCTGCAACAGCAACTAATACTCCTAGTATTATATCTGCAACAGCAACTGCAACTGCAGCTTTAATTAAAGATGGCCCTGTTTCTATTTATTCATCTGAAATATGTAGTTTAATTATTAATAAAGGTTGTTGTGTGAGTAGTATTACTATTCCCAATGTGGAATTTAATAGTATGGGTCATATATTTACCACTATAGGTGATAAGATATGCTTATATACTCATACTTCTATGAATAATATAAAATTAACTGATCTTTATATTGCCCTTACAGGGCAAAGCAACAGCATCTTTCAGCCTTTAATTAATTGAGATAGTTTATGTTGATCTTCATATGATATCTCCACTTCTTTATAAGAAGTTGTTTTACTGAAGCTATAGCTGAAAGTAAATATCACTTAGGGCATATTAAAAATTTAGATTATATCATAAAAAATTATATTACTACCACAAATATCCAAATGAAAGACTATAATACATTAATTATTAATACTATGCCTTCTGGTCTATCTGGGCAAGATCTTGTTGCTAACATTGCAACAAGTACTTATTGAGATACTATTACTAAAATTATAACAAGTACTAATTGAGCTACTTCAACAACAACTGCAACTACAACTACAACTATAACAGCTGCAATTTGTGAAACACAGACAGTAACAGATGCTTCAATAAAATTTAGCCCTCTTTTTATTACTCTTTTGTCATTTACTCTTGCTGGTTTATTGGAAGCAGGAAGAGTTAATCTATTTCAGAATGTTGATCTATCAACTGGGGGTTATATGAATCTGTTATGTGGTGGTATGTTTAGTCTTGTTATTACTTTTATTGTAAGTATTTCTAGTACTGGGGCGTCAAATATGCTTATGGGTGCTTAATACTAATATTCTTAATTAATAATAGACTTACTATGTAGTTGCTCAAATGGGCCTGAATAGTACATCTTCTTTTAAGTACTATTTTGCAACTGACTATATGCAGGAAACTGTATTATCTGCATATTGTTTACTATTTATTTATACGCCTTATCTTTATAAATTAGATGTTAGTAAGAATATTTTTCTTTTAAATAGTCAAAATAACAATATTGCAATAAGTTCTGAACTTATGAATACAGAATCTGCAGAAAACTGCCCTTCGACCGATAGCTTGGGCTGCTTCGCAGTCTTATTAGTTCATACTTCATTAAGAAGTATGAACCGAGCGATAGCGCCTAACTTCGTCTCGAGGGATAAAGGATTCTCAGAGACTACACGTCAGTTACCTGATACTGAAGAGTATAAATTTTGAAATTGATTCGCAGGTATAATAGATGGAGATGGAAATTTTGATATTAGAACAAATTCTACTAATAAACAAAGAGTTCTTAAACAAATAAGAATAAAATTACATAACAGAGATATTAGAATTTTAACACGTATACAAAATTATTTACATATAGGTAGAATTAGAACAGATAAAAATAAACCTTATTCAATATATATAGTATCTAGGACACAAGATATGAAATATATTTTAGAACATATTAATGGATTAATCAGACTTAAAGTACCTGGTTTTAAAGAAGCTTGTTATTTATACAATATAGATTATATTGAAGCCGATTATAATATCAAATTATATGATCCATATTATGCAGGTTTAATAGATACTGACGGTTCTATAGTATTTAATTATGCCGGTAATAGAATAGAGTGTAATTTAGAGTTTGAGTATAATGAATATTCTTCTAAGTTTAATTTTGATAATACTGTATTAAATAGTAAACCTTATGTTATTGTACGTAATAAATCTTCTTATTCGGCCCCTCGGTACCCGACCCCTAGGTCGTGTACCGGGGGTCTGCGCAAGCTAGGGAGTGGAGCAAAAAATTTTTCATCTATCGCTTTCAAATTTCAAAATGTTAATAATATGTTATTTATATATGATTACTTTATGCATAACAGGCTATATTCTGATATGAAATTTTTCAGGGTAAGTAAAATTAAACCTTTCATAGAGATTAGGAAATATAAAACATCAGCTAAAGGCAGTATAGAACATAAAATATACTCAGATTTTATGGTTGATTGAATTAAATATAATAATCCTTTATGATATAAAGTACCTTTTGTAACCAAACATTTATCATAGCCTTCTAGCTTTGCTTATTTCTTAGCGTTGCTACTATTTCTTAGCGTACGAAGTATGCACACTACGTAAGCAAGAAGTATGCACGCTTACTTCTTATTCCTGCAAAGCCAGGAGCAAGCGTACTTGGTAACAAGAAGCGCTTGCTCCGCAGTAGTACTACTAATACTAATACTAATACTAATACGTACTACTATGTAAGGAAGCACTAACTTTGTAGGCTAGCTCAACGAAGTACCAGGACCCTGGCCTGCTTCGCACGAAGTAGGGTTCCTTCGGAGCAAGCAGCAGCAGCAGCAGAAGTAGCATCCGAGAGGTTAAATTATATAACATATTAAGTACAGGTAAAGATATAGTCCACAATTTTATATATCAATATAAAATGCATTTCCACTATGTATTAAGTATGGGTGCTGTGTTTGCTATGTTTAGTGGATGATACTTCTGAATACCTAAGATGTTAGGTTTAAATTATAATATCTTATTGTCTAAAGTACAATTCTGAATATTATTTATAGGGGTTAAAAAAAAGGGAAGTATTTCTGGGATAAGTAATAGATGATATAGTGAATATTCTAGTATAGGTTCGACATTCAATCACAATCCCCTCTCGGCTTTTTAGTTTTTACTAGTCCCCACAGGGGACTTCCTCAGCCGCCTAGCGGCGCCCGAGGTAACCTAAAAAGTAAAAACCCAGGCCTATGGCCCTGTGCCTAGTATGTCTCCGACAAAGAAGGGTGGAGAGTTTGTTATTTTTTTTTTTTAATATTAAGGAAGAAAAAAATAATATATATAAAGAGTTAAGAAATAAATCGGGTGTTTACATGCTTATAAACAATAAAACTAAGGATTTTTATATAGGTAGTAGTCTTAACTTAACTAAAAGAATGGTTAGTTATTATTATTATACTAATTATGATAAGCTTAGCAAAATAGTAATAATAAGAGCAATGAAAAAATACGGTTTAGATAATTTTTCTTTGGGTATTTTAGAATTTTGTAAAAAAGATACTAAAATTTGTCTGGATTTAGAACAAAAAGCATTAGATAAATATAAGCCTAAATATAATGTTTTAAAGATTGCAGGTAATTCCTTTGGGTTTAAGCACAAAATTGAGACTATTATTAAATTAAAACTAATATTCAATAAGGAAAATCACCCCAAGTTTGGTACTGTAGCTTCTTTCCCCTCGGTCCCGACCCTGAGGCTTGGACCTGGGTCTGCGCAAGCTAAGGATGAAACAAAAAAAGCTATTAGTGAAGGAATAAAAAATTTTTATTTAACTAGTAGCCATCCAGCCAAAGGATTAAAAGGTAAATTATCTGCACAATATGGTATAGGAGGAAAGTCTGTTTTCTGTTATAGTAAAACAGGTACAGAATTAATTTTTCCTTCTATTAATGCGACTAGACAACACTTTAAAGTAAGATGAACTTTAATAAAAAAAAATCTAGATACTGAAATTTCAATAACTCTTCAAGGAGAAGATTGAATTTTACAATCTAAACCTAAACAGAAATAATATGATTAGCCTCTTCCAATCCTTCTATATGCTGGAAAATCTCATAAGGCTTAAGTACTCGTAAAATAAGTAAAAATCTTAAGTATATCTAGACAATCAGCAGGAAACCAAAATAACAAGCCACGTTATGAGTAGGATCCTTAGAGACTACACGAAGGAAATTGTTTAATAGTGTTATATAATTAAACAATTAAGATATAGTCCACACAATGTGTAATCTTACATTCTTCCCTTAAAGTTGGGGGCCTACAATAGAAATTGTGTAGTGTAAAAGGACAATTGTTCCTGAAAAACTTGGCGAATTGCTGGAAAGATGTTATGGTAGCCTAAGACATTTATATCCAATCAGCAGGTAATCTTTTATTAATATAAAAGCAACTTCAACGATCAAGAGCCAAGTACCTTATATTTTAAATTAATTTATTTAAAATAATGGTAGTGATATGATCTAAAATATTAGTGACTAATAAGCATTGATATTTTATCTATATTAGATTTACCAAAATTTATTTCATCTAATAAACGTAATTTGAGTCCAGAAATATGAAAAAATGGCTTATTTAAACGTTCGTACTCTACTAACACGGTAAATAATAACTTATCTGAAACAGATAATATTGATATTAAGTTTGATTCTCTTCATGAAGGATGTGAACAAATTAAGTTCAAGTATTTAGGTGTTTCTGCCCCTCGGCCTCGGCACAGAGACTGTGCAGCGAGTCCTGGGCCGGAGGGTGTTTATAAATTAACAAATAAAAATGATTATAGTCGTTTCTATATAGGTAGTTCTAACAATCTAGCTAGAAGAATGGAGGAATATAATAAACTAACTAAAGGTTTAAGTAATCATCGTTCATCTTCAGAATTAGAAATATCCGAGGCCCCGGCCTCTGATTGAAGTTTAGAGTTTATATTTATTACTACGCCTCAAACTTCCTTAGCTTATGAACAATATGCAATAATAAAATTTAAACCAACTATTCACAGTACTTTTAAAGTTATACCTAGAATCAACCCGCCCCCCCCCCCCCCTCCTTTGTAGCTTCGCAGGGGGGGGAGGGTGGGTTGATTCACCCCGAAGGGCGAATCAACCCTCAGTGGGGTAATAATTTAGATAATGCTATTCGAACTATCGAAAATTTATTGTCTAAATTTAGTGTAAATACTCAGGGTTATAACAGATTACTTGTATTCCTTAAGACTTTTAAAATAGCTAATGGTTTAAATTATAGTATTGAAGATATGGATAATAAATATTATTGTTTCTTAGTATTTGTATATGATATTAATTTACCAGATAAAAAGCCAATGGTTTATTCATCTATAAATAAGGCTCTAAAAGGATTACAAATTAGTCATAGTACTCTATTAAATTATATTAATAATAAATATATTTATAAATCAAGTCTTATAATATCCTTTGAATATTTAATAGTAGAGGATTTTACTGAGTATCAAGAAAAACCTGTAGGAGATAGTCAAATACGTAAGCACATTATAGTTTATAATGATGATAATGATATAGTAGCGGAGTTTAAATCTGGTAGAGAAATGGCTAGATATTTTAAAATTGACGGTAAATTAGCCAGAACTGCCATAGCCAACGGTGAATATAAGGAATTTTTACTAATATCTAAAGATGTTTCCGTTCCCTTAGCTTGCGCAGGGATAAGAAAAACAATATATGCATTTGATAGCAATACTCATGAATTATTAGCAAAATTCAATGGTGTATCTAAAGCTTTGAAATATGCTAAAGTAAACTTTTATTCATTAAAAGTTCTTATTGAAAATGGAAATTCTCATAATGGTAAAATATATAGTTACAAAGATAAATTATAACAATGCTACTAGTTCTACTAAACGCAACATTTCTTAGGTTTATTGTAGGCCTTTTTTTGCATAGTAATATGAAATTAATACGACACTGTATGCTAAAACGCCTATTTTAGTTTAGGCATTATAAATAGGTAATTAGCAGGAAACTCTAGAGTAAATGCGTAAATGTGTATTTAAATAATGAGGATCCTCAGAGACTATACGTGTTGCAACTTTAAAGTTGAAAGAATAGTCCAAATAACATAGAGATATGTTAAGTATATTTTTCTCTGCTAAATCGACCCCCTGGGCGGCAGCAGAGCGCTTACGTAGTAATACTTTTTCTTAATTACTACTACGTAAGCAAGCTCTAAATTTATTTATTTATTTTTAAGCAAGAAATATAAAATGCTACAATCTGTTTATTTTTATCTGTTTTACATGCTTTTGGACTTTGTATTCTTTAGCTATTCGGTCTCAGATAATAAATCTTTAGTAGAAGATGTCGCACTTCGTGTGAAACGCGCACAAAATATATCTGAGGATGGTAGTTCTAGTATACAAGGAAAACCATCAAATAAATTTGAGGATCCCAAAAGCAATAAACCAAAAAAATCTTCTAAAATAAAAAACTCTAATAATTTAGCTAAATCCCCGCTTTACCCTAATATACCTGTTAAAGTGTATCATGATGCCAGTGTCTCCAAGGTTGATATTAATAAAGACTTTAAAGATGTGGCTATAATATACATGTGATTTAATAAGATTACAGGTAAAGTATATATAGGTAGTGGTGTAAATGGGTCTAGACGTTTAGGTACTTACTTTCAGCCTTCTATTCTAAGAAAAAATAGTTTAATATATCAAAGTATATTAAAATATGGTCATGCTAACTTTTCCGTAGCTATTTTAGAGATTTGTGGAGAAACGTCTACTGTGACTAAAGATCATATCTTAAGTAGAGAAAAATTTTTCTTAGATTGGGCTTTAAAAACCTATGGTTTGGCTGTTTTAAATATACTTGTCGTTCCGGGATCTAGTATGGGTTACAGACACACGGAGGAAAATTTATTAAAAATGAGTGAATTAAAAAAAGGTGAAATGAATCCTATGTATAATAAGATTAAATCTGATGCCTTTATAGCTCAACAAATTAAAGATAAATCCGTATCCTTCGGATTAGAAAATAATCCAATGTTTGGTAAGACTAAGTCTGAACAGACCTTAACTAAGTTAAGAAAGATGATTTTTGTGTATGATGTTACACAAAATTATAAATTATTAGGGGTGTATCCTACTGTTATGTGTACTCGATTATTTAAGTTGTGTAACAATACCTTGAAAAAAAGGATAAATAATAAGGAAATACATAATGGTAAATACTTTTTTTCGAGAGATCCTTACGATTCAGATGAGGTATAGTTATTTGGTTAATATAGTATCTAACTACGATATTATTGTAAAATTTAGAATGTAAATATTACATTCTATTGACGGATTATAGAAGAATGCTACAAGGAATTAGGAATAGTTCCCCTTATACATAATAAATATAAGGTAAAAAGAGGATGAATTTCAAGAAAAACTATAAATTATATAGTTAACTTGAAGCGAAGCTTATTATTATAATTTATTAACATATTTAATAAGAACGTTCAACGACTAGAAGAAAATTATTTTTTTATAATAATCTTCCTACCTAAAGGGTGAGAGTGTCCTCCATCGATTAACTTTAGGCGGGCTTGCGAGCTTCTTACGGAGTACGCATACTTCGTCAGCATGAATGAGAGCCGAAGGCTACTCATAATTAGATAATAGTTTAAAGTAAGATGATGACATAGTCTGAACCCTTGTGAGAATAAGGGATTAAAGGGGAGGGGCTTATCCTTAGGATTAGCAAGCTCTCCTTTAAAGTAACAGAATTGGCCTAGAAGAATAAGTGATTATCCAGATGCATTTGCAGGGTGAAATTTAATAAGTAGTTTTGGATCTATTGTTAGTGTTGTAGCTGCTTGATTGTTTTTATATATAGTCTACATACAATTAATACAAGGTGAATCTTCAAACAGATACCCTTGAATGACACCTCAATTCTACACAGATACTCTTCAAGCATTATTAAATAGAAGTTACCCTAGTTTAGAGTGAGCTTTAAGTAGCCCACCTAAACCTCACGCATTCGTAAGTCTTCCTTTACATTCTTCTTTATAAGCGCTGCGCTTTTTAATGAAATAATAGTACGATAAGATCGGTACCTATGCATGAAGGATTCTTTGCTACGAAGTACGAAGTACGAAGTACGAAGTTCGAAGTAGCGTCTTGACTTCGTATGCGCAAGCTAAGAAAAAAAAAACCAAAAAAAAAGGTCGATAATTCTTTATTCTTCTGGCTCCGCAGAAGACGAAGATAAGATAAGTTAAGTTAAGTTAAGTTAATTTATCTTAAGTTAAGAACGGGTTTAAGTTATTACGATTATTATTCGAGTCCATGCTTACTTCGTAGCGCTATGCTGCTACTAATATGCTGCTACTAATACGCTGCTTATTAGTAGCCCGAATGGATAGAATGATGTATCTGTAAATAAGTTATTAGCCACCCCGCCTTATAATTCTTATTTAAACCTTTGCTTTATTATACTAAATTCTCAACTCAGTTTTTAGAATACTGTAAAAATCCAAAAATTTTTTTTATGTTATATTTTCCTACATTAATATCTTTATCGGAAGTGATTTTAATACTTGTTCCATCTTTACTAGCAGTTGCTTATGTTACAGTTGCCGAGAGAAAAACTATGGCAAGCATGCAAAGAAGATTAGGACCTAATGTTGTTGGTCAAAATTTTGTATTTACTTCCTTTAAGACACAAACTAGATTTTATCATAAACTAGCTATGATAAAGCTATAGAAGCCTTATATAAAAACCGTAAAGCCCCTTTAATTACTTTTAATATGGACGTAGTAAGTGTTTGTGAAGATTTATCATCTTCAACTGCTCTTAATGCTTTTTTTTAAGAGTTTACAGGGTAAAGGAGGAATATATATGTTTACGACCGCTAGCTTGCGCAGCACAAAAGAAAATCCTGAAATATTCTATATCGGTAGAGCTAAAGGGAGCTTGCGCT
>NW_008805058.1:90897-92971 GCF_000145635.1 Gaeumannomyces tritici R3-111a-1
ATGAAACTTTATATTAATAAATAATAATAAACCTAGTTATGCATCTAAATTAGAAGCAAGTAAAGATTTAAAAATAAGTAATAAAACTATAAGTAAATATTTAGGAGCTTGCTAGGCTCCGCCTACCCTATAAATAATATAAAGGATTTTATTTTTATAGTATAGCGCTCTAGTTTCGTAGCCTTAAAATAAGAAAAAAATTTAGTAAAATGTGAGATATTTTACTCGGCCCAAGCAAAAGTGAACCTTTTGCTAAACACCATCAAATTGCGGGAAACCCTTAAAGCTATTTTAACTAAGTATATTAGGTAACTAATATATGGCTCAGGTAATGACTCGAGGTATAGTAAAATAAAAATAGATGCACGAAAGGAAATAGGAAATCCGCAGCCAAGTACCTTGGATCGCTTGCTGACTTCGTAAGCTTGCGCGGTCCCCTCCGCCCTTCGGCCTAGCACAGCTACGCCTGGGCTGCGCAAGCTAAGGGGGAAAAAGAAAAACCATGGTATGCAGTTCATCGACTAAATGGTGGTGGGTGTTATTATTATTAATAATGCTTAAATTATAGTCAGACCCTATTTGAAAAAATACAGGGTATAAGTATTATACCTATTAAATGGATAGCTAATTGCTATTTAGGGAGAAAGTCCTATAACTCTTCCTGTATTATATAGTATAACTATATAAATGGATAAAATAGGATGTGTTCGTACTATGGACTACTTCAGGCATTTGCTGATGCTTTAAAACTTCTTTTAAAAGAATATGTTGCACCTACACAATCTAATATAATTCTTTTTTTTTTTGGCCCAGTAATAACTTTAATTTTTTCTTTATTAGGTTATGCTGTTATACCTTATGGACCAGGTATAGCTATTACTGATTTTAATTTAGGTATCTTTTATATGTTAGCTGTATCATCTTTAGCTACGTATGGAATTTTATTAGCCGGATGAAGTGCTAATAGTAAATATGCTTTTCTTGGTTCTCTTAGAAGTACAGCTCAACTTATTAGTTATGAACTAATATTAAGTTCAGCTATATTAACAGTTATTATGTTAACTGGTAATTTGAATTTAACTGTTTGTACAGAATCTCAAAGAGCTGTTTGATTCATATTGCCTTTATTTCCTGTATTTATTATATTCTTTATTGGGTCTATAGCTGAAACTAATAGGGCTCCTTTTGATTTAGCTGAAGCAGAATCAGAGCTTGTTAGTGGATTTATGACTGAACATGCTGCAGTAGTGTTTGTATTTTTTTTCTTAGCTGAGTACGGTAGTATAGTTTTGATGTGTATATTAACAAGTATTCTCTTTTTAGGAGGTTATTTATTATTTGATATTACTTATATAATTACCGCAATTAATTATATAATGTATGAACTCTTTTTTATAGATTTAATTATACTTGTTGAATCATATATGCATCTTGTTTTTAGTAATCCTATTCTAGAAGGATTATTATATGGTTTAATTCTAGGGGTTAAAAGTTCTTTAATGATATTTACTTTTATTTGAGCTAGAGCATCTTTCCCTAGAATACGGTTTGACCAGTTGATGAGTTTCTGTTGAACAGTATTATTACCAATTGTATTTGCAATTATTTTATTAGTCCCTTGTGTGCTGTATAGCTTTAATATGTTTACAGCTAATATTGCATTATTTTAATAGTCGGATTTTATCATAGTAGTAGCTACTACTAATACATACTACTAATACTAATACTAATACGTACAACTAATACGTACTACTAATACATAGCGCTATATAAAGCTATATATTTTATATCTTTTTACATCAAGTAATTTTACTTTTGATGAGACTTTTTATTACTTAATTAAATAGGAAATATATAAGCTTTATAAATCAATATTATGTTATTATCTTCTTTATTATTAATACCTCTAATAGGTATATTTATTATCTCTAGTCTAACTTCTTATGGTTCAAATATAAAAATAATTAATTTAAAAAAAATAGCTTTAATAACTTCTTTATTAAATTTAATTATATCTTTAATATTATATACGTTATTCGATTTTAGTAGTAATCAATTCCAATTTGTACAAGAA
>NW_008805058.1:93862-95347 GCF_000145635.1 Gaeumannomyces tritici R3-111a-1
GTATTACGATTTAGGTTTTTTTGATGTTTATTTAGGAGTAGATGGATTATCTATATATTTTGTTGTGCGCCCTTTAACTACTTTAAAGCTTGTTATTTTAATAACTTTAACTGGACTATTGTTTTGTAAACCTATTAACTTACCTAATGTCGAAATGACTAAGGGACCTGAGCATGTTAGTAAAGTCTTAACAGAATTTAAGTATAAAATTTTATGTTGAGGCGAGGTACTTTATATCCATGTTCTTATTATATTGCAATTACAGTACTATATTCTGGCTTCGAAAATACTTGATACGAAGTACAACCATAAATATGTAGAAAAGCAAAATACATATTTAAGTCCATGGTTGTTAAATTTCATGCAATGAACTAAAGATATAATATTGGACTTTAATTTAGGAACTGGGGATCCCCTAAGCTTAGTAATAGGTATCCACTTTTTGGCTTTGAAAGTATGTATGTTTTTTGTTAAAGGATTAATTTCTTTTAATAATTTTACCTTTTCAAAGGGGGACGGAGTGATCGTAGTACATACTTCTAATGGTATGGAAGGGTCACAGGAAATAGTTTTTAATAATAATAGAGCTCGTAAATATAATACTAATTTACACTCTAATTCTTTATTAAATGCAAAGACAACATCTGGTTATAATGCTATGTTTGGATATAACTTTAATTTGAATGTATTCGGTTTTAGATTAATGAGTTCTAGTGTTATAAGTGTAAGTTCTAGTGTTACAAGTGTAAGTTCTAATAGCTTAAATATTAATCCTTGATTTATTACTGGTTTTGTAGATGCTGTGCGAAGCGGTTGTTTTATGCTTAATATTATTAAAATGCCTCAACTAAAGGTAGGCTGAAGAGTTCAACCAGTTTTTCAAATAGGTCTTCATGTTAAAGATGAAAGATTACTGAAACTAATACAAGTTTACTTTGGTGGTATAGGGTATTTCACCAAACTTGGTGACCGTGGTGTAATTTATAGAATTTTTGGTGTTAAGGATTTACAAAAAGTTATTGAACATTTTGATAAATATCCTTTAATTACACAAAAACGTTCGGATTATTATTTATTCAAATCGGTTGTGCATATGATGGTCGCTTGCGCAGAAAAAAACATTTAAATATTGATGGTTTAAATGAAATTATGAATAAAAAAGCTGCTTTAAATAATGGATTAACTCCTTTATTAAAAGAGTCTTTTCCTAATTGTGTTCCTTTCAATAGATTACCAGAGTTAGACAATGTTCAAGTTCCAAATCCTAATTGATTAGCCGGTTTTACGTCAGGTGAGGGTTGTTTTACTATTTGTATGGCTAAAAATTCTGCATATAATACTGGATTTTCTATTAATTTAAGATTCCAACTATCTCAACACGTTCGAGATGAAAAATTACTAATTAGTTTAATAGATTATTTTGGTTGTGGTAAGTATTATCCTTTAGAGAATATTAGAGGAGATTTTGTAGTTACTAAGATAGAT
>NW_008805058.1:95405-96934 GCF_000145635.1 Gaeumannomyces tritici R3-111a-1
TAATAGTTCTAAGGGTATTAATGATTATTCTCATTTACCTGTTCCTTCTTTTCAAGGTATTTTATTACAAATTGCTTTAAAATTACTTATTGAAGATGAATGTGAGAAAAAAATCTTTAATAAACATTGTTTTGGGTTTAGTAGATATCCTAATAGATCCTTATATAAGGCTTTAGATTCAGTAAAAAAGATGTCGAAAGTAACTTGAATTATAGAAGGTAGAATAGATAATTTATTTCATAATATTGATACTAATCTGTTAATTGATATCTTTATAAATAGATTAAAACCAGATCGTACTGTTATAGGTATTTTATCTAAATTTTTAAAAGAAGGTTATTTAATAAACCCTTATTCCTATTTTCACGATCATTTGGAGGTAAAGAGAGAAAGAGATAAAATCGACCCCTCTTCTCTTTTCCTTACGAGGGGTTGATTTTATCATCCTTCGGTCGATAAAATCTTTTTAGGTAATGTTTTAGGTGGAATAATTTCACCTATTTTATTTAATATCTATTTAACTCCTTTAGATGAATTTATTAGTGAATTATGTATAAGATATAATAAAGATCCATATCATACTAAAATATATTATACCAGGTATGCCGATGAATGAGTAATAGGAGTAGGAGACCTTGATGTTAATGAGTTAATAAAAATTCAGAAAGAAGTTAGATATTTTCTCCAAAACAAACTTAAACTAGATTTAGAAAAGAATAAACTAGTTGATTTAAGAATAGAATATGCTAAATTCTTAGCTCATTACATAAAAGGACCTTTTTTCAATCCTAGATTTAAGAGGCATGCGCAAGCTCACACAAAAATTAAACCCGATATACGTAATCAATCTCTCGCTTGCTTCTTCCCTCCCTCCTCCTCGGCTAGCCAGGGTGGTAGGAGGGGAGCAGAAAATTTAAAACCAAGGCTACTAATCCCCTTGAATTATTTAAAATCTAAAATTATTGATAAAGGGTTTGCAAATAATAAATTTCAGAGTAGTCCTAAGTATTTAGGTAGAGTATTACACTTATCTGATTTTGAGATAGTTAAATACTATAATGATTTTATTATAAAGGTTTTAGTTTATTATAAGATG
This sequence comes from Gaeumannomyces tritici R3-111a-1, assembly GCF_000145635.1. Classification (NCBI taxonomy): domain Eukaryota; kingdom Fungi; phylum Ascomycota; class Sordariomycetes; order Magnaporthales; family Magnaporthaceae; genus Gaeumannomyces; species Gaeumannomyces tritici. Next base: position 96,502 of record NW_008805058.1, read on the forward strand.
GCTGATAATCATTCTAGTTTGAAGGAATTTATATATATTTTAGAATTTTCTTTAGCTCACACGCTCGCAGCAAAACATAGATCCACTTTAGCAAAAACTTTTAAAAAATATGGAAAACCCATTGAAGTAAATTCTAAGAAATTTGGAGGTAATATAAAATTTATTAAACAACCAAAGGATCTAAATATAAATTATTTTGACAATAATATGTTTAATTTACATGTAGGAAAAGGAAAAACAGAATATAACACTAAGGATCCACTTAATTAATTATTAGATTATGTCTTATTTATTAACTACTAATAAAATAGTTAAATCTGCAAGCACATTTAATAAATTAATAATAAACTGTATCAAAGGCGTGCGTACTTCGTACGCAGCCTTTTCATTTAAATTAAAGTAAATATCACTTTGTTTACTATTTCTGGAGAGC
>NW_008805058.1:97314-100266 GCF_000145635.1 Gaeumannomyces tritici R3-111a-1
ACGGCCGGGACTTTAAATTATTATATTATATTATATAATTAAATATAAGGAATTAATTTTCGACCCTACTTGTTAACAACAATAATAATGCCTATTGCATTATTGTCTAATTGAAATTCCATTACTGAAAATATAAAGTACTATTTAATAATTATGTTATTGTTAGAAACTTTATTATTAGCGGTTTTTTTGGTCTTAGATATATTGTTGTTTTATATTTTTTTTGAAAGTATATTGCCTCCTTTATTTTTATTAATAGGTTTATATGGATCTAGTAATAAAGTAAGAGCTAGTTTTTATATATTTTTATATACATTTAATCTCAAGTGTAAAAGAGCCAAACACCGGGGAAGCCCTAAAGTTCTAGTAACCAAAGTAATAAGAGAAATTTTATTACTGGCCTGATTAATGACTCAGGGTATGGTAACATCACTAGTTTTCATTTCTGAAAAGTTACTTTTAGTAGCAGATATGTGGGTGACCGCGGTTCTAAATCATCCTTATTTTAAATCTGTTTATAGACAGGATATAGAATATAAGGGTGTAAAAGAGCAACGAGTAGATGGTTCTTCGAAATCTAGAAATTTAGATTTCGTAAGGTGTACTCTAGTCGCTGGGAAACCAGTTTTAGGTCTAAAAATTCATTCTCTAGCTCCGCTCTCAAATAATAGTATAGTAGCAAATAGTATATTAAAAAGATCCTTATCTACAACTAAATCTGTTTTAGACCCTTATTTTGTTACAGGACTAGTAGAAGCAGAAGGATCTTTTACTATAGCTTTTTTTAAAAGTGATAAATATAAATTGGGTTATCAAATTCAAGCTATTTTCAAAATTACTATGCATAAAAAAGATAATAATTTGTTATATCAAGTTAAAGATTTTTTTGGTGTAGGTAGTGTAACAAAGCATGGAGAGAATACTTCACAATATACAGTTAAATCTTTAAAGGACCGCTTTAGCGTTACACAGCGCAGCAGAAAAAATAATAGCTCATTTTGATAAATATCCGTTATTAAGTCAAAAATGGGCTGATTATACACTGCGAAGCACCCCTCTCTTTTCTTCTCTTTTCTTTGAGAGGGGTTGATTCTTTTTTTTTTTAAAATAAAAAAAAAAATCTTTTTAAAGATGCAGTTTCATTAATTAAAAATAAAGAGCATCTAGATAGAAAAGGATTTATAAAAGTTATTTGTATAAAAGCTTCTATGAATTTAGGTTTATCTGATGAAATGAAATTATCTTTTCCTGATATTAAACCAATATCTAGACCTTCAGTTTTAGTAGCTTCGCTAGCAAGCTCTAAAAATAATATAGATCCAAATTGGATAGCAGGTTTAGCTAGTGGCGATGGATGTTTTCAGATTTCTATCCGTAATTCATCTACTACTAAATTAGGTAAATCTGTATTATTAAAATTTCATATTGTTCAACATAGTAGAGATATTGAACTTATGGAAATGTTAATATCTAGCCTTGGATGTGTCGCCAACTTCTGCGTAGCCTAGCTTGCGCGCTTGCGCACACAAAATATAATTATTATTGAAACAATCAGCTGTATATTTTGTGGTAGTTAAATTTCAAGATATTTTTGAAAAAATAATTCCTTTATTTGATAAATACCCTATTAAAGGTATTAAAGCCTTAGATTATTCTGATTTTAGAAAAGCAGCACATATAATCTTTAATAAAGAACATTTAACTGAACAAGGTTTATCTAAAATTAAAGATATAAAATCCAATATGAATTTATCAAGAAAAATTTAAGAAATCTATTACTATTATTTGAATTGCCGGTTAGCCGGTATGAATTGAAGTAACTCTAAATTAAAGAAAATAAAAGCAGATTAATATATGCTTATAACGTATGAGGTTCTTTATTTTTATTATTATCTATTTTAGCTATGTCATCTATAATGGGTACAACTGATTTTGGTGCTTTATCTAAAACAAATTTTGATTATAATACACAATTTTTTTTATTTTGTGGTATATTTATAGCTTTTGCTGTAAAAACTCCAACTATCTTTTTAAACAGTTGATTATTAAAAGCTCATGTAGAATCACCTTTAGGAGGAAGTATAATTTTAGCTGGTATTGTGTTGAAGTTAAGTTTATACGGTATTTTTAGATTAATCTTACCTATATTACCTAAAGCTTCTATTAACTATACTTATATAGTGTATTTAATAGGGGTAATTACTATTATATATGCAAGTTTTAGTACATTGAGAACTACTGATATTAAAGAATTAATAGCATATAGTTCTGTATCACATGCAGCTGTATATTTAATAGGTGCATTTAGTAATACAATTCAAGGTATAGAAGGAAGTATACTTTTAGGTTTAGCACACGGATTTGTTTCTAGTGGTTTATTTATTTGTGTTGGAGGTATATTATATGATAGATCTGGTACTAGATTAATTTATTTTTATAGAGGAATAGCTCAGATTATGCCTTTATTCTCCATATTTTTCTTTATTTTGTCTTTAGCTAATTGTGGGGCACCTTTAACTTTAAATTTTGTAGGTGAATTTATGTCTCTATATGGGGTTTTTGAAAGATTACCTTTATTAGGTGTATTTGCAAGTTTTTCTATTATATTATCTGCTGCATATACTATATATATGTTTAACAGAATAGCTTTTGGGGGTTCATTTACTAAATTTTTTGAGGAAAATATCAATGATATTACAAAAAGAGAATTCGTTTTATTGTTTATATTAGTTTTTTTTACTATTATTTTTGGAATATATCCTTCTTTTTTTTTGGATGGTTTACAATACTATGTAGGAAATGTAATATATTTGATATAGTAGGTAGATAGTTACTAATATTCAATTACTGCTCCTTAGGAGTTTAGTACGAAACCGCTTCGCACTAAAAAGTATGGAAAGCTAGGAATATGTTGATGGTGATGATGATGATGATGATTATAAAGAATTAGTG
>NW_008805058.1:101582-102981 GCF_000145635.1 Gaeumannomyces tritici R3-111a-1
TTAATGTTTATAAATTTAACACTGAACATATACGTAGTAGGTTCTAAAAATTTATAATGAATATTTAATATAGAGCTCCCTAGGCGTATATTTACTGTCTACTAATATAAATATAGCACTACCACCCTGGTATACGTAAATGAACCTGGTTGCTTACTTCGTACTTCTAATATGTATTAGAAGTACGAAGTAGTACTTCTTCGCTTGCGCACAGAAGGGGGGGGGGGTAGGATGTAATAGTAGATCATGCGGTACAGCCGTAATATTTTTTTTTGTTTTTTTTTTTTCTTTATTAGTTTTTTCAAGCACAAATAGCACCCCTTAGATAATAATAATAATAATAAAATATGGACAACAACAAGAACAACAACAAATTTATGGCCGAAAGTAAAGGTCAAATTACGCGTAAGAGGGCGGAGAGTTTTACACCCAAAGGTCAAATTACTGCGCAAGCTAGGAAGACGGCGGTGGCGGAGAGTTTTACACCAGGAAAAAAATATTCGAAGAATGCTTTACTTCCTTCTTCTAGGCGTTTTATTCCTTCTGTCGCTTGCGCACCAGTTGAAGGTTATTCGGGTTCTGTGGGCTTTGTTATATCAAGGTCTTATTCTTCTAAAGGAAATGAACAAAATAATGATATAAATTCTTTGTTTAAGAACAATCAATTTAGTCTTTGTTTAAATCCTATGATTTCTATTTATCGTGAAGGTTATAACTCAAAAATCTTTCTTCTGAATTCTGAATTTATTCTTTCACTTGTTTATATTTTGAAAAAGTTAGATAAAAGTTATTTGTATGATTTTAAATTCTCTCTATTTTTATATACTAATGATAGTAATAAAAAGTTGTTATATTTATCGGTTGAATCAGCTTTTGATAATTCTTTATTTTCAGACCCTGGTGCGTCAACTGAGGAGAAGATGATATGGCTAACCCTTTCTAGAAATTTATTTAAAGCGTTTGAATTTAGAGGTTATTTCGCGTATATTAATGATAGTTATATTGATTTAAATTCAATTAAGGATTTTACAAAGTATGCTAATGTTAAGATGCATGTGTTAGCTGATAGGATTAATGCTGTTAATCCTAAATACCCAGCGGAGGGGTTTATTGAATTTCATAAACCTGTTTTATTAAGCATTACTAGATATAAGGCTGGCTGTAGCGAGTCTATCGATAATTGTAATAAGTGTGAGGGTGGTTGGTTATGTAGGTGTTATAACTCAAAAGATTCCCTTTATGTTAATTAAACAGCTAACAGGTCTATGGCAGTCAGAAATTTTTCGACGCGAAATAATGTATCGGACAATGTATCTACCGATGATGGTTGTGATGGTTGTGGTGATGCTGATGCTGCTTTTGATGCTGATGGAGATGATGGTCGTAGTTTTAGTATATC
>NW_008805058.1:104299-105383 GCF_000145635.1 Gaeumannomyces tritici R3-111a-1
ACCACACAGCGAGTAGAGAACAAAAAAACATCAATCATTTAAAACTTGTAGCTGTACCTATTTAAGCAAAAACAAGAAACAGAGACAGACTTAACAACTCTGATTAAGAATGCAGAGACAACGTAGTAGCTGATGTAAATTAGAACATCAGTGAAGGGCGTCAGCTTGATCATTTCTACTATGATAAACCAAAAACAGCATGGAGGTCTGTAAGTCCTCATCTATCTGGTGTTGGTCACTTTCAAAAAAATTCACACACAAAATATGACACTATACTCCGTTAAGGATATAAGTGATGGGTGCATCACTCAGGCTCTTACTGTTGTCGATCAAGTGGAGAGCCGTATGCGCTGAAAGGTGCACGTACGGTTCGGAGGGGGGTTCACTATACTGGGTTCCTACCCTATTAACGGCTGAACTGGCAATTTGGAAGAACGGAAAGAGTACGCTCTTAGAATCTAATCACGAATAAAGTTCTAAGTATATAATTGATAATGACAATATATATATTATGTCTTGGCTAATTGCGTGCCAGCAGTCGCGGTAATACGTAAGAGACTAGTGTTATTCATCTTTATTAGGTGCTTTATGATGTGGGATATCATATATATGTGCCAGTTTTAAATTATCAAACTCCGGGGACGCCCTAAAACCATTCGTACTAAACCAAATATGAAAATATTTGAGTGGCTGAGCTAATTCCTTAGGTAGAGTAATAAGCGAATGGATGATGGAAACTGAAATGGGTAATCGCGGATCTAAGTCAGTATTGTTAAGTGGTAATAGTACTGTAAAAGAGCAACGAGTAGATGGTAGTTGACAATTGCTTAATTGCAAGAGTTTAAGGTGTACTCTAGTGGGTTTCGAAAGAAATTATCAGATCAGAATCCCTTCTAATAAATTAGATAAAAAGATCAGGTTTTATTCTACAACTAGGCATATTATTAACCAAACTAAATTACATCCTTGATTTTTAACAGGATTTATTGACGGTGAGGGATGTTTTAGAATAGCTTTAACTAAGATCAACAGAGAAATAGGTTGAAGAGTACAACTTTTTTTCCAAATTAATCTTCATGATAAA
>NW_008805059.1:0-693 GCF_000145635.1 Gaeumannomyces tritici R3-111a-1
TATTTAATTTGCTTATGCTCATAAGCTCCTTAGTAGCCTCACTATGTTTAAATCCTGTCAAAAACCCCGCTTTTTTTATGCGCAAGCTACCAAAAAAAAAATATCTTTTTTTTTTTTGCGCTACTCCCTAGCTTGCGCAGACCCCCGGTCTACGACCTAAGGGGTCTAATCTGCGCTAGACCGAGGGGGAAGTGCTACAATTTTTTTTTTTTAAAAAAAAAATATTGTATTCAGGGTTAAGTAGATAAAGATAATATTGCTCTCTTTGAATAAGCATATCTAATTCACAGTACTCTAATATTTCTGCTGCGCTGTGTAACGCTAAAGCGACCCGGAGGATATGAATAACCATTCTTAATCAAAGATCTGTATATATTACTATTATTTTTCTTAGTTTCATTTTCTAGATAAACTATATTAAAATATTGTCTAAATCTGGTTGAAAGATTTTTAGATGAACCTATATAAGACTTACCAGTCTTATTATTGACTCATCTATATAAGACTTACCAGTCTTATTATTGACTCATCTATATATACCAACTTTCCCTCGATTATCTTCTAGAATAAGGAATTTATCTGTACCAGCTTCTGAATAAGTACGAACTGGAACAATAGGTAAAGAGTTTCCTTCCTTCGGATGTGAAGCTACTGTAACATTAGAAGTATAAAAACGGGAAAGGTTAAATGCTA
>NW_008805059.1:713-1211 GCF_000145635.1 Gaeumannomyces tritici R3-111a-1
AGTCCTAATTTATCTTAATATTGTCCAAAATATGGACATAATAATTCTTTGTGCTGCGCAAGCTAGCGGCCCACAATTTAAATATTATACTTTTTGTGTGCGCAAGCGCGCAAGCTAGGCTACGCAGAAGTTGGCGGAGAGCAAAACATGAGACCCAGGGGGTTGAAGGGCGAAGCGTTATCCCGACACCCCCCATGTCTACCAATTTCATCACTCGGATTAAGGCTAAAGTGACTTGAACACTTAGTAAGTACTGTTATGAGCAGTATGCTTTACCAATTAAGCTATAGCCTCTTTTATTTTTTTTTTATTGTTAATTCCAACCTTTAGTACGAAGTACTAAGATTCATATCTATCCCATTTACCCTATATGAAAAAGATTAGGATATGTAATACTCCTTATTGTTAAATATAATAGGCGAATTTGTTCTCTTTTTTTGTGCTACGAAGTAAGCGTACTTCGTATGAAGCAGCTTAGAAGCGCTGCGAAGCTGCGAA
>NW_008805059.1:3161-4321 GCF_000145635.1 Gaeumannomyces tritici R3-111a-1
AGCGTAGTTGTAGCAAAGCATGTTTACTTAGTGCGTGCTTACTTCTGTGCGTAGTGCATAGTAGCTTTGCTACGTAGTACGTATTAGTAGTACTACTATGAAATAAGAAATAGGCATACTTATTATGAAATATGCTGCGTATTAGTAGTACGTATTAGTAGTACGTATTACTTGTACAGCAAGCCTTGCTGTACAAGGCATAAGTTAATAAGCCCGGTGCAAGTATCGCACTTGCTTCTATTGATTACAAAACAATTGCATTACTTTTATGCTAACTAGGCCCAGGCCCTGGTTCCCTACTACGTAGGGAACTAGGCTGAAAGATATAAAAATATTTAGTAACTTATAAAATTAGTACTTTGTTCCTAAAAATCTCAAGATTCTTACAGATAAAAGCCTATTCTCGTAATATTATATTACGTATATATAAGAAATATCTTAAGGTAAGCTTCGTGTCTATATGCTTTCAACACTTATCTTTGACTAACTTAGCTTCCCTGCCATGCCTATGCTATCATGTTACTTAAGTGAAAGTAAAATCCCTATATAACAAATTGTTTGTTATATAATAAATTAATATTGGGTACATAAACAACAGGTAAACCATAGGTTAATAAAATTACAAAACGTTTTCGTAGAATAACAGTCCCCATGTTCCTTTCGTACTAGATTACTCCTTATTATATTCTAATTCCCTCTAGAAGATAGAAACCATACTGTCTCACGACGTATTTAACCCAGCTCGTGTAACTTTTTAATCGACGAACAGTCGCACCCTACATAGTTTCTGCGTCCATGAGGATAAGTTAAGCCGACATCGAGGTGCCAAACCGCGCAGTCATTTCGCACACTCTTGCGCAAATTAGCCTGTTCAACTTGTTATCATAATAAATATTTCCAATTCTCACAAAATGGTTCAGACTATTTCTTCATTTTACTTACTATGTTTTAATCGCTATATTTTTCTATTTACTATTAGTGCTTGCTTCATACGAAGTAGGCTGGCTTGCTGGCTGGCTACAGCTACGCTACTGCTACGAAGTACATAGTACTTCGTAGTACTTCGTAGCAGAAATAAGCAGAAGTATGCTTATATGATTAGGTAGCAAGTATAAGCATAAATAACACTAGCGTACTTTGTAGCCCTGCAAAGCAGGGGT
>NW_008805059.1:6527-8038 GCF_000145635.1 Gaeumannomyces tritici R3-111a-1
TGCTTATTAAGTAGCTTGCCATATTTCAGCAGCGAAGCTGCAAGAAAGCAGCCATACTTCGTATAACACCCATAATTAATCGTCTGTTAAAATACAACCAAAAAAAATAAATAAATAAATATTTATTTATTATTAAAATAATAATAATATTAGTTTACACCTAACGACAGCTCTGTCATATTCCGTAGATCTATGTCGAGCGATAGCTTGCTTATTTCAGCAGCGAAGCTGCAGAAGCAACTAATTAGATGTAAATTATTTGTTGGACACACCCATTTACTCTTTGTGGGGTCTGTGCCCCGCATAAACTGTCTCCTAGCAAATGTTCCCCTCTTACAGGGTCTGATTATATACAACGATTAAAATCAATTGTATAAACCCTAAATAAGAGCTTACGCCTATAATATAGTATCCAAATAAAGGTATTTCAATTTCATCGCATTAATTACCTTATATTCTAAAAGTTGTCACTACTATACTCAATAATTAGTAACAGTAAAGCTGCATAGGGTCTTCTCGTCTATCTAGAGGTAAGCAGTATCTGCCAATTCTGATTAACTAGAGGTTATCTTACCACTGTGTCATGGCTATCTATACCCTAGTCCTAACCCTAAAAAAAAAGGTAGGGGAGTATTTATAGATGATCCTTCCCTCTTACGAACTAAATTTCGTTACAGAACCCGACTGTACATTTGGACAGGCATCTCAGCCTAACCCCGGTGAACCAGTCTGTAGCGACATTTACAACTGCCGACGGTCTATGGTTAGGATACCGTTGACCGTTTTCACCTAATTTTTCTGTAAACTATAGAACTGTTTGGTTGTAACCTTCACTCAATTCCATTTTACTTTTTTATATATACGCTAGACTGTATTATAAAACACAGCTATTCTTTTTACAATATTTCCTTTAATCTCCGCATCCTTTGACTCATCTAGTAATTTACTTAAAGTTTTAATATTTACATCTACAATGTCCGCAGCTTCAAATAAAGTTTGCTTTAAAACTACTTCATTGTTTGACTTAATTATTTCATAAATACTACTCGAATGTTGGTGGATAATTTTCCCTGTAACTAAATCTCTTTGTCTTCCGTCATTAAGATGTACTATACAGGGGGATGCATTAGCTAAGACATCTCTTTCTAAGCTGCTTAATAACTCTACCGTTTCAGTATTAGTAGATAGTCTATAATTATTCATAGTTAAAGATAATTTTAAAATTAAAGTTTTAATATGATCGATCTTATGTGCACCTATATAAAGTACTTTGCATATCAATTTAAAATCCTTAAAGTCTTTCTCTTTTTTAGTAATAAATAGCATATCATCTAAATACGGCACCAAATAGTTATTTAGAATGTGTATATTTTTAATGTTAAGCAATACACTACCCTTACTATTTTTTCTGGCTTTTTGATGGTTTATCGATATAGCAGACGAGGAATCTAATTTAGCCTTAGAATATTTATCAAATCCTAAATTATTTACTAAAAATTCTTTTATTTTTT
>NW_008805059.1:8994-10762 GCF_000145635.1 Gaeumannomyces tritici R3-111a-1
CCATCTTTTAACTCTAGCACTTATTTTTTAATTCCTCAGTTAAAAACCCATCTCTATTATAATAAAGATTAAAAGCCTTTTTAAAGTCAAGGTAATCTAAATATTTACTAGTGTTAAGATTATACGAATCAAAAAGAGATATCAATTTACATATATCTTCTCTTTTAGTAACAACAAATTTACATTCGTCTTTATAAGTTCTAACAATTCCAATATTTAATTTAGATTGAATATATTCTAAAGCTTCCCTATCGTCTATATGTAAACCAATACCGAACACAAAAGTAAACCTACTAACCTTTCCATTCGCATCTAACTTAGAAACTATACTAAAATTAGACTCTGCATCGGAAAATCCTACAAATCATAAATTAAAATCCAAGCTATTAAGGGAAAGATCTATACAATTGTTTTTATTTTTTATCATCATCATCATTATTTCTTATTTATAAATAGGCGCTACTTATTACGAGCTAGTACCACTCGGCCGAGATTATGTCGGGTTCGACGGGCCTTAGGTTATCCATCCTTAGTTAAAGATTTTATAAACCGACTTAATTAAAGACCGCCTTTACCTAACAGATTTAAACTAAAATTCTTTTATAACTGCACACTTAGGTTAACTTCCCTTCCTCCTTGCGGGCCAGGATGCTACTACCAGTTGAGGGCCTTTAGGTTAGTTTTGGCTAATCACACCGATAACCGATAGCTAAAAGCTCTATTTCTTTTGTCCAAGGTCGCATGCGTTCCTGCCCCCCATCAGGTTTAAAATATAAACCCCCTGAGGCCAAATACGTTCACTCTTTCATCCAATATGACTGCTGTAGTATAACTTCCAAGCTTTACGCTATAACTCCCCTTTAATGTAAATCTATTAAATTAAAGGTGTTACTATAATTAACTGCACTTCTATACTCGGGCGGAACCCGTGTTTTATACATATACGTATCCTTCTGATATATTGAGATACGATACACTTAGTTTTAAAAATTAAGCCTCATAAATATTATTATGAAGTCTGGTTTATGGCGATTTTAAAAAGAACATATAAAAAAAAGTAAATTTACAGAGTAAGATTTTCACTTACGCAGCGAGATTATTAAAAAAAAATAACCACACATAAACACTGCTATTCCAATTTCACTGAGTCAATCATAGAGACAGCTGTTGTATCGTTACACCATTCATGCAAGACCGCATTTAACGGCCAAGGCATTTCGCTACCTTAGGACCCTCACGTTAAGGCCGCCATTCATCGGGGTTTCCTGCAACACCAAACCTTTAAAAATTTAGTTATCTTCGTTAACCAGCCGACATCGGGCAGATTTCACACTCAATACTTAGATTTATCATCTTTTTGCAAAGTGCTTTGTTTTAATTAAACAGTCGTACAACACTATTTCATGCTTCTTCCTTTTTACTTGATATTAATCAAGAATAATGAGCCCTCCTTCAACTTGTTATCATATTAAATATTTCCAATTCTCACAAAATGGTTCAGACTATTTCTTCAACTAGATTAATGTAATTTAATCGCTATAAAATTTTTGTATTCCGCAATACTATGTAGCCTACTGCTTTGTTAACAATCTTGCATTGTTCATATTAGCTGCACGTTTTAATAATAAGTCTTTTATTTCTTGATTACCGACATGAGCTTTACTATGCAATGTTTTACAAATAAAACTAAAATCTTCAAAGTCCTTTCCTTTGACAGAATAAAATTCCAGTTTACTTAAAAACACATTAAAATAATTATGTAGTAAGT
>NW_008805059.1:12504-13601 GCF_000145635.1 Gaeumannomyces tritici R3-111a-1
ACCTTACAGAAAATTTAATTTTCATTACATAATCTTCTGAAGAACCGTCTACTCGTTGCTCTTTTACAAACATTTTAATGTTTGATTTAGATCCGCGATAATCCATTTCTATTACTAGAATCTACCTGAGTTGTTACCTTACACCAAGTGATTAGCTGGTCCGCTTAAAGACTTTCGTCAATAAGTTTGGTATCAGGAGCTTTAGGATGTCCCCGGAGTTTGGTTCTTATTCACAATATAGGAGCCTAACCCTAAATTTATGATTGTTATCTCATTACGCCTTCGTATCCTCTACTAGCTTACTTGTTGCAGTTTCTAGGTACGGTTAAAACACCAGTGTTTTCTTCATCTGTTTCAGTTTATTTAAAAAACACTCATGTTTGCTTATTAAAATATTTCCTGCACACTTTTCACTTAAAAATGTTGTCTTTTAATAAGACAATAAAAGATTTTCTCATCATTTTAACCTTCAGGTTAAAAACTTAGAGGCCGTTACTTTACTTAGCCATAAGCTTAAGGCGAGAGTATAAACTCTTTTTAGTTACTCATGTCACCATTATCACTTGAGTTATATTATAATTTTCTTAAAAATAAGAAAAATCTCATATAAACCCAACGTTCTGCTACCCCATAAATAACATAATAAATTATCTTAATTTATGGACAAGGTATCGGTATATTATTTAGATCCGTTATATTTTCGATGCTTTTAAAAACTTAACAAGCGCTCTGTTACGAGGTCTTTAAATTATGGCTGCCTCCAAGCCTATCTCCTTGTCGACTTAAATAAAAACCTTCTTAATTTCACTTAATAATAATTTTGGAACCTTAACTCTTGTTCTGGGCTGTTTCCCTTTTGACATACACGCGATTTATGTTTATAGTGTCTAAACATAAACTTTCTCCCTAAATAGTTTTAAACTATCCATTTAGACAACAGATTTTTAATCTGCCTTCAATAATTTGCTATTATCGAAATTAAAGTAATTTTATTCTTTTTTTTTTATGAAACACTATGTGTATGCTGCCTACTAATTTTTTTCTGAAACACGATAAAGACCTTTTACAAGGCTCTCTCTTTTTATTGCGTTTCGTAT
>NW_008805059.1:15019-16070 GCF_000145635.1 Gaeumannomyces tritici R3-111a-1
CCGAGAGGTAGTTGCCTGTCGTATTAAGTCTTTTGTAAGAGTCGGCTGTGATAAAAAAAAAAGAATAAAATTATTTTAATGCCATTGCATTCTTTCGAATGAGGCCTGACTATATCTTAAGCATTATATCAATATCTATCTATAACACCAATCACCATTTAGTCGATGAACTGCACATCTGTTTATTAATAATTATTAACAGACGCTTGGCTGCGGATAACCCATTAATATCAACCATGATTTTACCTTACCACGAGTCATTACCTGTGCCACAAGATGTGTTACCACTCTTGCTTGGTTATGATTGCTTTAGGGTGTTCCCGCAATTTGACGATTTGTAGCAGAAGGTTCACTTCCACAAAAAGGCTGTACATACAACCTTATCATTCTATGTCCGATCATTCAATATTCATCTTTGCCATTCCGAGTCTAGATACTCACCGATAAAATCTTCACGATCCCCCGATCTATACAAGAATAAAATGTATTTTCATGTGCATAAGAAGCACTACCTAGTAAGCTAAGAGCACTACTTTAATTCACATGAAAATTTTACATCTTGTCTGAGATTAAGTTCTGTACCTGCTAAGATGTTATTAAAATTGCCTACTTTTATAGGTTTCGCAGAAACGAATCTCCTTTTTTAACCTGTTACGGTAAAGCTAAAGGCATTCTCCCTAAATAAGCTATGCTATGCTTATCCATTTACAAATAATAAATGCATTATTTTTTTTCTTGAATTAAATATATTTTTTTAAGTAATTTATCGGTATTTATACACTTACTTATGGCTGTTCTACTAACACCTAAGGCATTAGCTGCTTCAGTTAAGTTAGTATAGGATGTATTTTCCCCTGTTCTAGTATCTATTACGTTAACAGGTACTCCTCTAAGATTAATAGCAGCTAAAGAAATCTTTTTCTTAATGCTCTCAGATAATATCTTACCTTTGTGTGCATCAGAAATTTTTTTACGTACCTCAGTCGTTAATACTCTGCCCATAGAAGCTACAGATAAATTATTCTTGGTTTCTATGCTTACCTCTCTCTCT
>NW_008805059.1:16544-17478 GCF_000145635.1 Gaeumannomyces tritici R3-111a-1
TAAACAACAACAGGTATTACAGACTCTAATGTAGAATATCTAATTTTTAGATCGCTGCACGAGCCCGAAGGGGCTACAAAATTTAAGTTATTAATAAATAAACCAAACCCTATATTAGATAAAACACCATAAACACGGCCACAAATACTATTACGCAAACAAAATTCCCTATAACATTTTTTTTTCATAGATATATTAGTATAAATTAAGTACATTTACTATAATATGAGACATATACAAAATTTTTTTCAACAAAGATAAAATTATCTGTTGTAATTTAATTCAAAAAAAGCATTTATTATTCTGCATCCTTTCGGATGAGGTCTGACTATATTTTAAGCTTGCGCCAATCTACATTTAGTCGATGAACTGCATACCTTGTAAGTTATACCAGGTACTTGGCTGCGAATTATCCATTTGACTTATTTCGTCAATCAATACTAGATTTTACCATACCACGAGTCATTACCTGTGCCACATACTATGTTACCATGTATGCTTGGTTTAGATTGCTTTAGGTTTTCCTCGCAATTTGAAGATTTTGCATATATACTCTACATATATATACTAGCAGAAGGTTCACTTCTACTAACTGGCTATAAAAGAAGTGCTTACATCCTTTCCTCTACCAGCTATCCTAGTCAGAATTGTCTTTCACCCACTTACCATAACTCTTCGGATATCTTTGCAACGATACAGATTATCTCTTTAGCCAATCTAATTAGGCAAAGCTGAGATTTTTCTCCCTAAATAGTTTTCTACTACGCATTAACTATCCATTTACAGATAATATAATTTATGTTTACTCTCTTTTCTTTTTTGTAGACGAAGCCTACGCAATTAGTTAATCACATGAATTATTATTCCATTTTATTTTTTTTTTGTTACTCGGAACGTTTTTTTGATAAGCCTATTGTTTGAAATTGCTTGACCG
>NW_008805059.1:19603-20876 GCF_000145635.1 Gaeumannomyces tritici R3-111a-1
CGAAAGGCAGTCGCCTGTCGTATTAAGTCTTTAGTTGAAGTCGACTTAGCCAACATGCTACAAACCTAAATTCAATTACTAACTATCTTAAATACCACAATTACAGCTACCTATACATCCTTCCTACGAAGTAAGGAATTTTTTAATTTAACTAGAGTATTTCAATAAAACATAAATTATATTACCCTGCAATGTTTCCATTGGGGCTTGACTATATCTTAAGCAATCAATTTACCAGTCAATAAACTTATAAATAAAATGCCTACCTCCATATAGTCGATGAACCTTCTTCCCATTTAATGTGAAGCTTGGATGCGGATCACCCATTTTACTTTCGTAAATCAATCTTGATTTTACTATCTCGCGAGTCATTACCTGCGCCCTTAATTATATTTCTATATTAAGTTAGTTAAGATTGCTATTAGGGCTTTCCCGTCAATTTGAAGATATATTGCAGAAGGTTTACTTCCACATGGGCTTAGAATAAGAGCTTAACCTTATTTTTTACCCGTTCGGACCATTATGTCTGGATAGGTAGGCCCTCACAGGCTTTCCCCCCACAAGAACGGTGCGTGAACCTTTCAGCTCACACCGCTCAGGCAATTACTCTCGAAATTTAAGCTTATTAATTTAAACTCTCCTTTCTAGCTATATTTAGCAATTTTATTAAATAAAACGGTATCACCTTTTTTTTAAGTCAGCGGTCTTTCAACCTAAGTATTGATTAATTGCCATTTAGTATTTTTTATATACGAATAACAAGCTTCCCTTTATTTTGAAGCTCTATTCTAATTATGATTAACGATTTATAAAATATTACCCTGTTACCTGCTTAGTTTAGCCAAACCCGAAATACATACTACCACTCCAATTAATCCTAAACCACACTACAATAAAACTATCTTCATCTGTTCATTTGCGATTTTATAGCTAATATTTTAGCTAATCCGTTTCCAGATTTTTTCAAATGGGCCTTTTCCTTAATTAAATCGGCTACCAATTTAAAGTCTGAGAAATCTAAAGCTTTTGATCCTAAAATAGGATATTTTTCAAAAAAAGGTATTATTTTAAGTACAAGGTTTTCAAATTTAGAAACACGAAATATCTGCACAGATTCTCCTGATTTTTCCATAAAACCACAATCAAAATAAGTTATTAGAGATTTTAGAAGATCTAAATCTCGATCATGTTGAGCAACTTTAAATCGTAAACTAACCCCTACACCTGTATTTGTTTTACTTTTGTAGGTACTAACCATAAAACAACCTTCTCC
>NW_008805059.1:22409-23479 GCF_000145635.1 Gaeumannomyces tritici R3-111a-1
TAACTTCACTTTGCTTTCACTCCGTCTAGTTTTTATAAGGTACGTTGTTAATCACGGCTTAGCACTTTCAATTCACTTACCTTAATAAGTAATAACCCTATAAATAAAAATCCTAGGATTACGGATATTAAGATAAACTTCTTTCCAGCACCCATGATCAGGCTCGAGGACTAGATACACTCCTGGTGGAATCTCGCCACATTGGTACATACAACTTCTTGTCGCACAATCCTGGTTATAGTAAGATCACTAGGCTTCGGGTCTAACTTTAGACACTATTCATTCTTTTATGATCAGTTTAATTACGCAATTAGCTTGCATCTAATGTTAACTTGGTGACCCATTATGCAAAAGGTACGCTCTTACACTTATTGCTAGAGCTGCTTATAAAACTACTATTTCAATTATCAATTCCCTCACGGTACTTTCCACTACTGCTTATGTATTATATTTAGCCTTAGAGGAAGGTTCCCCTTATTATTCAAACAGTTTTATTACCATTTTACTTATTAGGCTTATCTATTTTCGTTCACACTAATTATAGAATCTCTTTTGATTTCTTTTCCTGAAGCTAATAAGATATTTCACTTCGCTTCGTTTATTACTTAATTTCTCTAAGAGTTAATATGCGGATCAAATATATATAAATGACATAAATTTATACTCTTTAACACATAGCATAGATATCTATAATAGTTTCTTTATATACTTAAATACATAGATTATGTATAAATATTTATATTATATCGTATCATTTCTTAATTATTTTAAGAACTCGGATTATTAGGAATCGAACCCAACTATTTCCCAACCCAAATGAGACGCCTAACCGCCCGGCTCTAATCCGTACTCTTATAATTTTGTTGCTGGCTACAGCTCCTAGTTGCGTAGCCCTGCTGCGCATGCTCCGCAAAGAAGGGCGAAAGCGAGGGCTACTACATACGAAGTAAGCATAAAAAACATACTTTATAATAAATAAGATTATTATATTATTTATGTGTAGTAGTACTTCGTTCTAGTGTGCTTATGACCCTTTGGTACTTCTAAGCTACAGAAATAAGCCTACTCCT
>NW_008805059.1:25364-26494 GCF_000145635.1 Gaeumannomyces tritici R3-111a-1
CTATACTTGTCATGTGTCCCATTTCGGCTAAATTTCCGTCTCATAATGCTCCTGTTACATAATAAATATTATCGCTATTTAAGCCGGCTTCGCTACCATAATTTGAATCTATATTAGAGCTACCATTAAACATATTAATATTATAAGGCAATACCTTAGAGAAAGAATAATTAAATAATAATATAATATTAATAGCTAAAAGCATACTATTTCTAGTATTACTTTCTAATTCACTTATTCTTATATTAATTAACATTAATATAAATAAGAATAAAATTGATACAGCACCAATATAAACAATTAAATAAGATAACCCTATAAAAGTTAAACCAATTATAATTAAATAAGAAGATATACCTGCAAATAAACCTATTAAAAATAATACTGACACAATAGGATTTTTACTAACAATTACAAATATGGCACATAAAACAGAAAATAAAGAAATTACACTTAAAATGTCTATATTATAACCATTTGTATAAAATTCGAATACTAAATATAAATTCTTCATATTTTTTTTTTAATAATCTCCTTAATAAAGTTTAGTTTTTAATATCTATAATAACTATATATATACTATATTAGTATAATTACCAATATAATCACATTAATACTAAATATTAATTCGGAAAAGAGAGGAATCGAACCTCCAGGTGTAAAACACAATATTTAGCAAATATCTTACCTTACCAATGGAAACTTTTCCTTCCATACCCAAAGGATACCCAAAGGATACCCAAAGGATACCCAAAGGGTCAGAGCTGTACTTCTAATACTATGAAATAAGAAGTAGGCAGGCTTACTTCTACTGATGGCTTCTATAAAATAAGCCAGCCAGCAGATGCTACGAACTAGACCGGATTCGAACCGGCATCTATTCCCGTGACAAGGGAATCCTTTACCAATTAAGTTACTAGATCTTTATACAAATAAGAGCTAGCTTTAACTCACTTACCCTTAAGGATAATGCTTAATTTTTCTTTTAACCCTAAAGTTTAGCTGCTGCTGGTGCAGTTGTAGCTGCAGCTGGCTTCTTACTTCGTATGAAATTAGCAAACCATCAACTATACAATCCTAGGTAAAATTAACTATTGTATATACGATTAGTCGGACTCGAACCGACATAC
>NW_008805059.1:28205-29562 GCF_000145635.1 Gaeumannomyces tritici R3-111a-1
CTTAAAATGTATTAGTTATAAATTTAAGCTAAAGTGTAATAATTACAAGGTTTTCATGCAATTTACTTTGTTTTTTTGCTTATAGTTAAAACATAAGAGTTTATTACTTAATTTATGTATACTTAAAAGCAAAGGCCTTTAATATACTTTTTCTAGCTTGCTGCTGCTGCATAACCAGCCAGCAAGCACAGTTTAGTCTACCAACTAAACCTTTTCACCATTAATTACTCTGCATCTATTCATTCCAGATTTTAAAGAATTTATCTTCTTAATACCTTCCTCGGTCAAATGACCTTTAGTTTCTATTATCTTAGCCACTTTAACAAAATCTAAGTTATCCATATGTTTTATTCCTTGTAAAGAATAAGTTTGGAAAAAAGGAATTATTTTATCTTTAATATCACTAAATCTACTTATCACAAGGTTCACCCCATCAGGTCTGGTAGAAGCCTTTTCTATTCTACCACACCCTAGATAATCTATGAATGTAGTTAATAATTCCTCATCTCTTGCATGTTGAGATATTGAGAAAGCCAAGCTAACACTAAAACCTGTTAGATAGTTTTTATTTTTTAGTGACTTAACATAAAAATAACCTTCTCCATCTACAAACCCTGCTAATCAATTAGGGTCTGGAATACTAAGATTACTTACTTCTGGACGAAGTACAGGTAAGTAAGTTGGAAAGTGATTTTTTAATTTATCAGATAATCCTTTATTCATGGATCCTTTAATATTTATAATACTATTGATTCCTTCAATACTAGACCGAGCTTGGCCTTGTAATATTATGTTTATTGCTTGTTTGAATAAAAGATAATCAGCTCTCTTTTTAGTTATTAAAGGATATTTCTCAAAATGAGGTATAATGACCTTAGCTATATCACGTGCAGACTGAACGCTATAATACACCTGATCTCTCGTATTACGTTCGCCAACTATCCCTATACCGAAAAAAGAATGTATTTTTCTCAGTAACAGTAAGTCTCTGCTATGTAATGTTATTTGAAATTCTGGTACAACATTTCATCGTGAACGAGTAGTACTACTTTTAGATACTTTCAAACTAAAGGTTGATTCAGCGTCTGCAAATCCCGTAACTCAATAAGGGGAAAGATTAGCTTCTTTAACATCTACTTTGGTAGTGTAAAGTCTTTTAGTAACATTGCTACTAAAAGCTCGCTTTGTTGTATAAAAATGTTTTACTGAACAGTCGATCTGTTTAGCTAATATAGTCTTGTAGCTGTAAATATAGCTTAAAGTTAGGTAGGTAAAATGGTAAACATGGGGAAAAAGTATATTAATTAAGGTTAAGCCTGTAAAGATTATAGCTAATAATATTGTAGCAACTGAACCA
>NW_008805059.1:30231-32120 GCF_000145635.1 Gaeumannomyces tritici R3-111a-1
ATAAGTATAGCTACAAATATGGATTTAATTTTATATATCTAAATTTTATACTTGTTTTCTCTTTTTATTCATTCTACCTTTTATTAATTTCAACTCATCTAACCCTTTTCTAGTTAAATGGTCTTTGTTTCCTATTAATAAAGCCGCCAACTTAAAATCCTCAAATTCTAGGGATTTAACTCCATGTAGCTTAAACTTTTCAAATATAGGTATAATTTTACCCTCAATATCTGAAAATTTTTCAACTACAAACTCCCCACAATCCGGTTTAGAAATATACCTACCACAATTTAAAGTTTGTATTAAACTACCTAAAAGAGCTTTATCTCTAATATGTTGAGTTAAAATAAACCTTAATCAAACAGTTTCCCCAAAGGTTTTAGGGAAAACCTTAGGTGATTTTCTTAATGCTATAAAAAAACACCCGCTTCGCACAGCATCAGTAAAACCACTTAACCAGTGAAAGTCTTGCATATTTCTATTTGCAAATTCTGGACTTAAAGCGGGCTCTAAGTCAGGGAAAGATAAACTTAAATTGTCAGATATTTTACCTCTATTTAATACGGCTTTAATAGACACTATTCTATTTATACCTTCTAAAGAAAGATGTTTACCTTCTTTCATTAAAGCTATAACTTCTTTAAAAAGATTTTTTTTTTATTTTAAAAAAAAAAAGAATCAACCCCTCTCAAAGAAAAGAGAAGAAAAGAGAGGGATGCTTCGCAGTAAATAGTCAGAATGTTTATGGGTTAATAGCGGGTAATTATTAAAATGATCAATAATAAGATCTAAATCCTCTAAACCAGAGACTCTATATTGAATAGATTCTGCCCCCAATTTAGTTATATTTCCTACTCCAAAGAACAATTTAATTTGTTCTAACATAGCGAGATCTTTTTCATGAAGACCTATTTGAAATGTAGCTTTTACCCTAAAGCCTGTTTTACACCTAGGGTCTGAACTAATTCCTACCATAAAACACCCTTCTCCATCAGTAAATCCTGTAATATAATTAGGATTTAATCTTGAAGTAGAAAAAAAAGATTTTTGATTAATATTCGTATATAGAATATTTTTTTTAGCCTTTCGGCTTCTTAGTTCATACTTCATTTTCCCTACGTAGTAGGGAGGGTCGAAGTATGAACCCAGGACTAGGTCCTTGGGTAGCTTGCGCACCGAAGGGCAAAAGCAAAGCCACCACCCCTAATACTATTACGGGGAGTAGATATAACAGTATTAAAATTTTTTATTGGATATATAAAAACCTGGTTTCCCTGGCTCTCAGAGCACACCTTACAATATTTAGAAAATATTGAAGAACCGTCTGCTCGTTGCTCTTTTACAGATATAGGACTATCTGATTTAGATCCGCGATTACCCATTCCATCCTTCATAGGATGAATCTCTAATGATGTTACTATATCCTCTATCATTAATGAGGCCACTATAAATATTTCTAAATATAGTTTAGTTATTAGAGCTTTAGGGCTTACCCGGAGTTTGGTTCTTGTTCACAGTGCTAAACTATGAAAAAATGCTCAGAATATTTTATAAATATTGAAGAACCATCTACTCCTATACTGATTTAGATCCGCGATTGTCCATTTCTATTACTAGAATCTACCTGACTTATTACCATACACCGAGTGATTAGCTGGTCCGCTTAAAGACTTTCGTCAATAAGTTTGGTATCAGGAGCTTTAGGATGTCCCCGGAGTTTGGCTCTTACTCACAGTGCATTACTCACTTGAATGGAAAAAAAAAGCTGTTAAAAATTACGCCACAATATATTCTGTCGCTCTTAACTAATTATTTATTTATTGTTTACTGCCTACTTCGTATAAGTAAGCATGACATCATTAATTTATGTGCTTATTGCAGGGCCGTAA
>NW_008805060.1:0-1031 GCF_000145635.1 Gaeumannomyces tritici R3-111a-1
CGTAGCTGCTCGATTTATTAATATTTGACAATACATTGTATGAATTAAGAGAAGGATACTTAATTAGATAAGTATCGGTAGCGAAGCTAGAAATTGTATTTGTATTTGTATTTGTATTTGTATTTAATAGCAGTAATAAATTACGAGTATAATACTCCTTAGCATATAGTAAGAATAGGGGTAATATGGTACCCATACTTAATCATTCTTTATTCATAAAAATGAATAATAAAACTACTAATGTTATTATTGAGATAGTAATAGAGACAGAACTAGACATAGTTATATTTTTATAATTAAATGTAATAGATTTAATTATATTATTATTTCTATCAATAATATCCCCGTTTAATTTAGAATTTTTAAATAAAGGATTTATTTTATAATCAGAAGAATAAAAATAAATTTCTTTTATTACATTTAGATAGTAAACTGCCCCAATTACACTTGTAAGAATAGCGATTAAAGATAGAAAAATATAACCTTTATCTATAGCAGCACTTAATACCATTTGTTTAGCAAAAAAACCTACCAGGGGAGGAATACCTGCAAAAGAAAATATAGTAATAGTTAAACTTAAAGCTAATAAAGGATTTATATAAAAATATCCCCTTAGTTGACTAATTAACTGGATAGGAGAATTGTTTTTATCTATTAATTGTTTATACTCTTTATTGTTATTTGAATAAGAATATAAAGAGAACCCTATAGTTATTAATATAATAAATGCATTTAAGTTACTAATAGAATATTGTATTAAATAAAATACAAAAGCTTGAGTTGATTCTATTGTAGATATACTTAAAGCTAATAATATAAATCCTACATGAGAGATAGTACTGTCTTAATGTTACGACAAATATTCCTAATATAGTATGACCAATAAACAACAGCAAAAAAACAGCAAAAATGATAACAACAAAAATCTTGTTTACTAAGTCTACTTGGTGAAGGGTCGCCACTTCTCAATCCTTCGACCCAGGTCCAAGGACCAGGGGTCTGGACCGAGGGGCGAAGCAGCGTGCGAAGCG
>NW_008805060.1:2842-3939 GCF_000145635.1 Gaeumannomyces tritici R3-111a-1
TATTGCCCTTCCCTAACCTTGCTGCTTCTTATAAGGAAGGCTGAAAGGTAAAAGCTACACATGTAATAACTACCGTCTACTCGTTGCTCTTTTACAGTAGCTTTCTTTCCTGTAGCCCGAAGAGAAGCAAGCTATTAATTGAAAATTACTACTGATTTAGATCCGCGATTGTTCATTAAGGTTATAACTTATCATTTGTTTATTATTATTATTAAGTTATAAACTTATCCTTTGGCTTGTTACCATACCTGAAAAATTAAGTCAGCCACTTATAATCTTTCGATTATAGCTTGGTACCTAAAGGCATTAGAAGTTCCCCGGAATTTGATAGTTTAGCCCACAGTACGGCCCATTCACCGGTAGGCAAATAATCTTTTTATTCTAAACTGAGTCAAACCCACTACTGTACCTATAATCAAGGAAAGTAAAGAACTTATTAATAAACCAGATGTTCAATTAAGATATTGTGGTTGTGAATATCCATATCCTCCGGATAGCAAAGCAGGATATAAAAAAGAATTACTTGTATAGTAAATTATTTCTAATAAAAAAACAAAAATAGATATTTTGGCTATAATGGCTACAAATGTAGTTACTATAGTAGGTATCGCATCATAGACGTCAGGAGATCAAAAGTGAAAAGGAGCAGCACTAACTTTAAATAAAAACCCTATACTAAATACAAGTAAGGAGAAATTTATATATAATGGTTTATATCAGGAGCTTCCTAAAAAGCATCCATCGTTGTTTATATCACTAATACTAGTAATTATATATAGACTATCCAAGTTAGTTGTACCTGAATTTGTGTATAATAAGCTAGTACCTAATAAAATAAAACAGGAACTTAAACCCGTGTTGTAGCACATATATTGCAAATTAATTTAAAAATAAGCATGCTAAGGTGTGCAGAGTGTCTGTTAAATCCAAAAAAAAAAGAGATTTTTTTGTGCGCTACTCCCTAGCTTGCGCAGACCCCCGGTCTACGACCTAAGGGGTCTAATCTGCGCTAGACCGAGGGGGAAGTGCTACAATTTTTTTTTTTAAAAAAAAAAAATACTTTTATCTCTACCTGTGTTTGTACCAGATTTAATCAT
>NW_008805060.1:5071-5808 GCF_000145635.1 Gaeumannomyces tritici R3-111a-1
CACGCTTAGAACTAAGATTAATTTGCTTTTTTACACAACCCCGTCCACTGGGGGGGTGTAGAAGATCCACTTTGTAATACCCCGCCAGTTGTAACAGGCTTATCTGCAAAAAATAATATATTCTCAGATTTATAATTTTCTTTCGAAATCTTTTAGAGTACACCTTAACAAAGGAGGACGCAGACAAATGATGTTCTGGCTCCTTTAGTAACTACCGTCTACTCGTTGCTCTTTTACAGTAATACTTAAGGTTGTTACTGACTTAGATCCGCGATAACCCATTAATCTTGCAATTATCTTCTGTAGTGTTACCATACCTGAATAATTAGTCCAGCCACTCATAGTCTTTCGGCTATGGCTTGGTCTCAGAAGCTTTAGGGTGTCCCCGGAGTTTGATAGTTTTAGGCAGAATAGTTCCTGTAGCTTGTGTTTTTTTTCTTAAACCACCCAATAAGAAATAAATTAATCCTCCTGTAGTAGAAAATTCCGAGTTTCTATAAATAGTACTTAATAAATACAAACCATAGCTTTGTAATTCTATGGCTAAAAAAATCGAAATTAAATCATTAGTTGACATTAAAAAAATAGCACCAGTAATTACAAATAATAAAATTAGCGTTAATTGTTGGTATCCCTCGAGCTTCCGCCCACCCTGCTGCTGCGCTGTGTAACGCTAAAGCTAAAGCTAGGCCTACGACATATTGTCGTAGTCCTGGGTAGCTTGCTAATGCAATAAG
>NW_008805060.1:7374-8714 GCF_000145635.1 Gaeumannomyces tritici R3-111a-1
CATTGACTTAGATCCGCGATTGTCCATTTTTCTAGGCACGCACCCCTTTTTCCCTAAAGAATGGTCGGGAGGGGTTAGAGAGCTTGCTTGCGCTTTAATGAAATTAGCAGCTACTACCTTGAAGATTCCTGAGACACACATCTCATAAATATTATACTCAATTAAGTAAAATAAAAGAATCATCTTTTGACTTGTTACCTTACATGAATAATTAATTCATCCACCGCGGAAAATGTTTTCCAGATTTGGTATCAAAAGCTTTAGGAGTTCCCCGGAGTTTGACAGTTTATCCCGTAATTTTATCTGTTCAGGATACTCTATAATATTAAGATGTTCCCCCATTTTGTTTATAATTTTAGTTCTATAATAATTAAATTTATTTGATAACATATTTGTTAAAGATGCATATTCTGGAGATCAAACTTTTCGAGGATAAAAACTAGTTAATTGTATTATTAATATACTAATTATATATATAAATATATGAAAAACTTGTGTTATATTATTAATATATAGCAACCCACCATGTAAACCAATACCTTTATTCAAAATTGATAAGCTAACTATTTCAAGCAATATACAATACAACAAAGCTATTATAGCTACCCTATTATAAAGAATAGCTATATCTCTTCTTGATGTTACAGAATTAGAAATTAATATAAGTAGAATAGATGTTAGTAGCATTATATTAGCTAGGGGAGAAAATCGAATTCTCATTTTTAACGTATGAAATTAAAGTTTTAACCTATTAAACTACCCTAACTATCTTTAAATTATTTATAGTATTAATATAGTTTTACTGCTTACTTCGTGCTTACTTTATACAAAGTACTTCGCTAGAATTAAGCAGTAATTTTTTTTTTATAATATAATATTACATTTCTTGCCCTTCCAGATTCGAACTAAAACAAGTATTTTAGAAAAATACGGTTCTACCATTAAACTAAAGGCAAATTAGTACATTAAATATTACTAGGCTTGCTTACTTCGTACTTCTAATACGTTGCAAAGGATATAAGAAAGCACTAAGGGAGGATACTCTGACTTGAACAGAGAAACCTTCTGAGCCACGAACAGACGTTCTACCTATTGAACTATATCCTCCGGCATTATGTTGGAGCGGTTCGAACACTCATATGTAAGTATCAAAAACTTATGACTTACCCATTAGTCTACAACATATCTCACTTGTTTTATTTAATGTTAAAGTCTATCTATTTATCACTTATTTGTGTTTGCTACGTATTAGAAGTACGGAGTCGCTACGTATTAGAAGTACGAAGTCGCTACGTATTAGAAGTACGTATTAGAAGTACGAAGTACGAAGTACTGCTGTG
>NW_008805061.1:0-1877 GCF_000145635.1 Gaeumannomyces tritici R3-111a-1
TTACCTTTATTTTATAAAATAAAGGAGTTCTTGGAAAATAATTTAGGTTTTGATAAATACTCTTTGTTTAAGTTAAATAACACTAAGACGATTGCCATTAATAAAGTAGGTGCCAGACTTAAAGGTAAACCTAGTATAATATTACTTATCAAAAATATTAGAGTGTTAAATAATTATTTTATTCCCTTTTTTAATCATATGTTCTTTGTGTCTAAAAAAGGGTTAGACTTCATTGATTTTAAGATTATTTGTTCAGCTGTTTTCAACGGTTCACATAAAAACGATGAAATTAGGGATTTGTTGTTGAAGTTATCTTATAATATGAATAATTATAGGCTTTCTACTTTTAAAGGTTCAGTATCCTTATTAAGTCAGGAGGAAAGGGATAGAATAATAGAGGCGATACCTCTAATAGAGTATCTTAAGGATGGTCGTGTAAGAGATATAAATACGGATGTTATTTTATCTTCACAGATGAGTTGCCTATATGAGGTAACCAAACCAAATGATGAGATTTTAATTATAGATTCTTTAAAAGAAGTCTTAACAGTAGTAGATGTTAACTTTAGAGCTTTAAAAGCTCAATTAGATATAGAAGGACAACCCGCTAAAATTAAGGGTTATACAGTTAAAAGAATTCCTGTGTTTCAACCTTTCGCCCAGGCGTAGCTGTGCTAGGCCGAAGGGCAAAAATAATAATAGAGAGGAAGATCTGAGTGAAGGTTATAACCGAACAGATCTATACTTGTGGAAAATATTAGGTGAAAACGGTTAAAGATATCCTAAAATCAGCCTCGAGGGTGATTTTGACTATCAAAAAAATACTAAGGAGGTAGTTTAATCCAAGACCGTCGGCAGTTATAAATGTCGCTACAGACTGGTTCACCGGGGTAGGGCTGAGATGTCCGTCCAAATGTACAGTCGGATTTGGTAACGAGAGGTAAGAAAACTCGTAAGGAGGAAGGATACACATTGGTATGAGATAAACTTGGTATTTTATACTGGTGTGGTTATTTGCGTGGTAATTGTTAACTCCTGGTTAATCCAAATTGAATCACTAGACCGTTTCTGACACAAGTAGTGAAGTATGTGTGCGACGTGTAAAGCGGATAATAATAATGTGGTTCGAATCCACTAACCTTATCCTAGGGTTAACGCTAATTGGACGGGCTATTCAGTAATGATATGTTCGAAGCTCCAATGACAATGTAGCCCTTTAATGTAAGAATTTTTCTTCCAGGGAGCTAGCGTGCATAAATCATGGGAAGCGAAAGCAAAGGTGGCGATTGAAGCTTCATTACACTACTAGCGTAAAGCAAATTTGTGGTTGGTGAATATTTTACGTACTAATGTTCACATAGGATCTTATACCACTGGAGTAAAGCCACCTCCCTAAAATTTATATGGAGGTATTATAATCTGAACACGGTAAGTCCTTATTTCTACCTAGGAATTAGTAATAGATTAATTACGAATTATAACGTGGTTAAGATATTGTCTATTTTGTATTAGGAGGCGTTATATATTAACAAATTAACGTATCAGGGTAAGGATAAAGGAGAAGTTAAAAAGCGAATGCCAAAGAGAAATCTTTGGATAAAGTTAATAAAAAAAAATTAAAATAAAATATGGCTGCAGCAGCTGCGCAGTATTCGATGTTTATCGTCGAGCTCGCGCCGTGCTATTTATTCTTATAAATATAGCCTGGCCGCCTAAGGGTAGATAGCTAGTTTATTCGACTTATTTCGGAAGGTAAATAGTAATTTTTATTACTTTTTTTTTCAAAAAAGTTTCTGTCATTTTCTATAGTGTATAACTAGCGAATAAAGTATTGCATTAATTTGTAAAAATAAATTAGTATAATGAAAAATATAGCT
>NW_008805061.1:2581-4300 GCF_000145635.1 Gaeumannomyces tritici R3-111a-1
GTTTCGGCTTTGAAAGATATAACTCAAAAAATTATACCTTTTTTTTAAAGTAATATCCCTTGTTAGGTGCTAAGATCTTAAGTTTTAAACGTTTATGTCTTATAGCTGAGATAATGGAAGCCAAAGGCCATTTTTCAGAAGAAGGCTTAAAGAAAATAAAGGATATAAAATCCAAATCTTCACTGTAATTCGTTTTATTTAACAATATGTTGTACTTAGTATATCTGACTTTAACCTATTCATCGTCTGGGTGACGATGACGAGGTTTTGTTAATTTACCTAGGATCGATAGCCCTGCGCTTTTTTTTTTAATAGAAACGCTAGGGTTATTTCCTTTAAATTTTTTTTTATTTAACTTACCTTAAAGGTGCTGACTTAACATACGGCATAAATTTAACCTGAACTCTGCTTCGTTGTGTGTAGTAGGAACAGAGATATAAAATATATAAACTTATTAAAAAGAATAAAAGATTATAAGTAGCTTACTTGGTGAGGTATTATTTACATTAGTGAATGGCAAGCTTAAGTTATTTTTGTATTGCTAATGCTAATGTTAATGTTAATGCTACATTTTATACAGGAAATTTGTGTTTGAGCCGTATGCGATGAAAGTCGCACGTACGGTTCTCAGAGGGGGAAAGTCTGAGAGGACCTACCTATCTCAACTGTTTAATTCGATGATCCACGAAAAACCTTACCACAATATGTATATTTATACAGATGTTGCACGGCTGTTTTCAGTTAATGTTGTGAAATAATGGTTAAATCCATGAAATTAACGGAAGCCCTTGCTCTATTTATAAATTTAATTTTTATAGAGCCGTTTCGCCATAATAGCGGTTAATGATAAAAGGGACTAAGACAAGTCATCATGGCTTTTACATTGTGGGCTATAGACGTGCCACATTTTCCTAAAACAAAGAGATGCAAAAATGCGAATTTAAGCTAATCTCAAAAATAGGATAAAAAGAATATGGATTGTAGTCTGAAACTCGGCTACATGAATAAGTAATTACTAGTAATCGTGAATCACCATGTCACGGTGAATCCAGCTTGACGAAGTAGGGTATCGTCTATGTGGGACAAACTATCAAACTCCGGGGACCTCCTAAAGCTTCTGGTACCAAACCAAATATGGAAACGTATTGGTGGATGAATTAACAAGTCATGTAAGGTAATAAGTCAGAAGATAATCGAAAGAGTAATGGATAATCGCGGATCTAAGTCAATGACAGAAAATAGTCCCACAAGCCAAAAATCTGTCATTGTAAAAGAGCAACGAGTAGATGGTAGTTACAAAGGAATATGATCTCCTTTGTTAAGGTGTACTCTAATGGGTTTCGAAAGAAATTATCAAACCAAAACCCTTTCTAAACGTATATTAAAAGCAACTATTTCTACTATAAGTCAAAAAATAAATCCTTGATTTGTTACCGGGTTTTCAGATGCGGAATGTAGCTTTTCGGTGACTATCCGAAAAAACCCTCGAGGTAACACTTGATGAGTAGATCATCGATTTTCTATTGGTCTTAATATAAAAGATTTAGCTATTTTACAGTCTATTCAAGCGTTCTTTGGGGGAATAGGTAATATACTTATGGACCCTGCTAAAGACCGTGCAGAGTTCCGGGTATCTTCTTTGGAGGAGCTAGTCACAGTAATCTTACCTCATTTTAATACATATAGCTTAATCACCAAAAAATTAGCTGATTTTCAATT